>NW_015666540.1:550409-578927 GCF_001515625.1 Sinocyclocheilus rhinocerous
CAGCAGCAGTTTTCTGTCGGGGATTTGTCATGTCGTGCCGCATCCAGTGTAGACCATAGATATGTATATATATCTATGGTGTAGACAGCATCACTGATTATAATGAGTTCTATAGTATTTTGTCGCACCGCTCGCATCCGGTGTAACATTGGTTTTGCTTTGTTTCACAGAACTAATCGTTGCCTGGGTTGCGTACGAATGTGTGGGGCGGAGCTATCAAAATAGGGGCGAGACCCTTTTGGGGTAGGGGCGTGTTTGTTTTGGTGATTTGAAATATCAACATTGGCTACCAGAAATCACTTACCCCACCTTTAAAAGCAAATACAAACACTTCACAGCACAGTTTAGTTTCAATACGTGTGCGTGCATCTGTGAATGTTTTTGGACCGTCAGCATTTCCTGGAGATAGGCGGGCTCAGGCTTACCCCCTTTTTGAACTGTGCTCTGATAGACCACAATCACTTAATCCCTCCAAACACTGTGGCTGTGTTATCAAACCCAGCAACAGCTTAACAGCTGTTCCGGCTAGCCATTTCAGCATCGACTCCCTTCACAGACAGTCCCGTTTGTTTGTGACTGTGTGCCAAATACATGCGGTTTTACAGAGATCCTTGACTGCTCTAAGCTATGTGCTTACATGCCAGCTGTGTGTACCACAATCAGCTTAAATGAACATGGATGGATGCAGCTTAGATTCGGGTCATTTACAGAAGCGAACACTATAACGTTCAGGTTTGATTACTATCATCATCATTACAGCAGAGCAGAGGGGCCAAAGGGAAATTACATCAGGTGGACTTAAAGCAAATTAGTGAGCACTGAAATGGAGAGCCCACAATAAGCCCGAAACCTATAAGGGTTCATTGATTTCCAATGGAAGAGTCAAATGACCTGGACAAAGAACAGACAAAAAATGCTGACATGGTTTGGGACGGAGACAACTGACCTGTAAAAAAAAAAAAAAAATAGGACTCTTGTTTGGAAAAAAAAAAAGAATATTCAACTGCATTTAGGAATAAATTTATATCACAAATTTAGCTGGAGCTTCTCGCCAGTGTTAAGAATTAACAGTACAAAGACTAGTGACAATGCTGCTAATGAGCTAAATTGTGACAAACCCTGACAGTGATATAAATCACATCTTCTTGGTAGGTGACAACAACAGGGTACTTTGGCAAGAGGAAAAATCAATGCTCACTAAAAGCCAAAACAGTGCAAACAGCTCGAAAGTGTCCTACATGCATGAATGAGAAATGTTTGTGTGTGTTTCTGTGGAACTGTATGAGCCCATGTCATATGTCACTGTAATGATCTCGTGAATGTCCTATTTTGGTACAAGCGACTCTCAATTACATGCTCCATTAATAGTTTGTGTTGGTTTGTGCAAGTAGCCCACAGGATATTGTGAAAGACTGGGTCAACATTACAATAGTCGGTCACCTCGGTCCAAATAAAATCAGTGTAATATTGAGAATAAGAGCTTAAACAATGAAACAGGTACAAACACTTAGGCCTGTCGCAATAATCAATATATCGACTTCTCGCGCAATATATGTACATGACCTCAATAATTTTTGGCGACGCAATATATCGCCTATTTATTTACTTAAAAATTAATGTCACCATATTTTGTACATTCCACTTGCGCCTGTGTCTTTTGCAGCTTCTCGTACATAATGATCGCTTATCGCAATTACTTCTGGGGCAATATATCGCACAACAAAAAGTTGTTATCGTGACAGGCCTACAAACACTACTGAATAATGTCAGGTGAAACATACTGACTCACAATTTGTTGATATAGAAAATAGGAAACAAGCTAGCCTACAATAATGCTGCAACTAGCTAACAAAAAATGGGTAGGCTAAATGTTTTAATACTGACACCTAGTGGCCCAAAATGTGCCAAAAATATATATTTTAAACAATGATTTATCATAATAAGAGACTGATGTTCACTTACCTGGGTGCCACAAACCGCAGCCCATCACAAACAGCACATAACAAACAGAGACAGAAAGAAAAAAAAAAGTTAGTTTTAAACGCAGTTGTCCAATGCTGTTATCAAAGTCTGAGTGACATTCACCTCATTAAACCGTTTTTAAGCGACAAGCAACAACACTTGTGATGGTGTCATCAGAAAATACTCTGGAAGGAGCAAAACAAAGGAAACTAAGTAATAAATAACTTATTTTGAGATTTTAGAAGTATGAGCAATGATAAACAACACTAACAGCACCTTAAAAGTTAAGTGTATTTAAGTAAGTTTCTTGGACGGTTGTCAGCGCTTGGTCAGCGCTAAGGCAGAAAATAACAATTTTCACTTGAGTTGTGAATGAGTTTGCACTCAAACGAACGTGATGAGATAAAAATATCATATATAGCAAAATAATGTAATTAAACACATCTTTCTATTGAACTGTCTTCGCAAAGTGGGCACACAAACACAACTCGGCCAGTGAAATCTGAATCACAACAAATGATTCTTATGAGCCGGTTCTTTTAATGAATCGTTCAAAAGGCTCACGGACTCGCTGAATCCAAAAGAGCAGAAATGAATCAATTTTAGCTTACAGAAAGCTCGTGAAACGTAATTCTGACTGGTTGTGTGGTAACGTTACTGGCCCTCCGCTAACCCGCGGTCACGTTTCTTCTTCTTCTTAGTGTTTATTGGCGGTTCGCTGTCACGTTTCCTTCACGTGCGCGCAATGCCGCTGTCAATCATGACGTGAGAAGTGATCGCACTGACAGAATTATGTCAGGAATTATTGCTTAATATCTCGATTAACCATACTTTTATAACGTTACACAGTCAACACAGTATGTGATGGAAGGCTATCCAAAATGTGAAATTGCGCAAACTGTGTAATGGAAAATATTACTAAACGAATCAAGATCATTTCTGAAGAGAAAAAAAAGCTATTATTTGCATTCAAGAGAGAGAGAGAGAGAGAGAGAGAAGAGAATTAAAAAAAAAAGTATTATATGTATATTATACACTGATTTATGATGCTGGTTTCGGTATTAATAACAGCAATCTAAGCAAACAGCTAAGTAAATTTACAGACACAAGTACTTTGCTCTAGTTTGTTTCTACTGAATTGAACCAAACCCACATGACCTCAACCATTTTAACCAAATCAACTCATCAATTAATACACAAGCATCAAAAGCACAGATTGTGTTCCAAGCCTGTCTTGGGGACAGACATTTCTCTCCAACAGGCATGTGAGCCTGTCCCAGGAAGAATCAGGACAGCCACTTCACTGCCATAGCAACCGGCAAAAACATCCTGTCGCCGGGCAACCCACACTCTGAAATTATGGGTCTACTACAAGGCCCTGACAGCCCAAAATTATAGGATGCATTTAAATAAAGAGCACAGGAACAGCAGTTAGGGCAGTTTAATTAGGCTTGCATGTACCAGCATAGGTGCCAAAAGAATAAATATATGTTTTAAATTTAGAAGCTTGTATGCTTGTTAATGTCAGGATTTTAACATAGACTTGAAATTTAGGTGCTTTTGGAGAAATTTCCTGTATTGTTTCCTGTTTTGGAAAAGGAGTGTTTTTCCTGCTATGCCTCAGGGAAAAAACTGGGCATGCATGTGTGTCTGAAATACATAAAGCATGAGTTATGATATATGAAAACACAGAAAAAAGACTGAAGGAAACCTTTTTTATCAGTATATTAAAAAATAATAATTTATAAGGTATAAAAAAGTATATTTTTGGATACACTGGTCATCACGTCTCTTTGTTTTGCATTAAAATTGTGCAGTATGACAAAAAAAAAAAATTTCCAAATGAAAACATGTCTCTACATTAATATGTTATGACATCATAAAAATTGCATGCATAATAAATATAAAATACATAGGAAAAATACTGTTTAAAATGATTAAACTCCAGTGTTTTAGTTGGGCGTTCATTTTTGTGTATAATTTTACTTGTTTCAGAATGTTCAGAGAACATTCAAAAGTAATGTTCCCATAATAATAAAAATGATAAATGATCAAATGGAATGTCCCCTTAATGTTCTTATAAAAAAATCAATTTTAAAACATTTAAAAAACTGGATGTTTTGAATGTTCAGACAAAATTCAGAAATACCATTTCCATAACTTATGTTAGCAAAATGTTCTTAGAACATATTTTTCTTAGCTGGGGCTTGGCATATCGTGCCAACTGCTCAATTGTTGAAAAAAGGAGTGTCATTTGATAGATAAAATCTGATTTATGACTTCACACAAAACAATTCAGAACTCTGCACCAATGCACTACTATGAAAATAACATGTGCCAGGTATTTGCACAGGTCACAAGCTATGTAAACCCACGTTGCCATCGATAAAGCACCACTGTGCTGGAAATGCATTTATGCTGGAACAGAAATGAATAGGCAAATCTATTCTACAAAACATCTGATTGTCAAAAGCCATGACAAATGGAGCATGGGAGTCAACAGAGTCAGCAGTGACAGCTGAGGAAAAACTAATCTTACTCCAACGAGTCCAGTGCTACAGTAACTTTACTCTACCCTGATAGAATATCTCATTAGAACCAGCATAGAGTTACAGCCCCACTCCAAAACCACACACACACACTCAAACAGGTCAACCAATGACAACAAGTCTACAGAGATACCAGGGTGGAGTTTCTGCTTTCATGCAGGAGTGGCAGATTTGTCATTTGATTTACAAGGCAAACTATGTGCCACTGGACATTTAGACCAACACAAAGAGATATGCATGAGGTTGACTGATGTGGATCTGCTTTTGGTAATCGGTTTCAGCCTCACCCTAGAAAATGTCAAACCTGAAAGATTTCATAGATACACACATGCTTTTATACATGCTTCTTATTTTAACAAAGAACGTAAGAACAACTCACAATTCTCAGCTAAAAACACCCGAATCCTGTAATTCTGTTCACTTACCTCAACTCAACTGTACCTCAATTATGCAGATGTTACATTTATTTAAAAGGTAAAAATAAAAGGAAATTCAGTCCATTGATTGCAAGAGCATTAAGACGTTCAGTCTTAGGGCCGAACAGCTGTGTCTGACGGACTGACCTACAGCAGGCACAATGAGGGCATCTTTGCCCTTGTGTCTGCACACACACAGTTGGCACGGGCTCTCACACCCGTATCGCCACCAGTCAGTGACATCACCCATTTATGCGGACTCATCTTCAGTTGCTTTAGCCACTTTTCTAGCACTCTCTTCCCATTTCCTAACTCAAAGCCCTCTGGTCAACCCTCACTACTCCAGCCCTACAGACCTCACTTAACCTGTCGATAAGGAAGACATGTTAACGGCTCAAACAAAGACAGACCCGCAATAAAACAGACAGTGACCTAAGTTCTCCCTCTTTGTAAACAACTTACTCTCTCACTTCCTGCAAGAGCAATAAATCCAAAGACAATGGTGGAATCTATTAACTGTTAAACCAGACATGCCAAGGAGCAATTTGATCACCAGTTTACTGTATACAACAGCACACATACAGTAGTATGATAACATTTGAATGAACCTTTTAAACGTTACAGGAAGTAAAAGGGACATATTGTGTATATAAAAATAATTAATATATTTGCTTAAAAAATATTACAAAAATAATCAATATAATATTTTAAATTAAATAAAAATTAATGAACATTTCTTTACTAATATCTCTGCTCAACATATGAATAAAACAATTAGGCCTACATTGAGTAATTGTAAAGTGAAACTGACATGCTCTAACATGTTTGCAACAGAATTTCCCTAAATATTTTATAATTATTATGCAAGCAGTTTTTATGATGTCATATTAATGTTGAAACTACATTTTTAAAATTCAATAAAAATGTAAATGGATTAAACATTTGTCACACTGTAGGATTTAAATGAACCACAAAAAGGTGATAAAAAAGGGAATCTAAAGTTATTTTTAAATATAGCTAAACTTTCCTTAAACATTTCTTTTTGTTTTTAATTATTACTTTTATTCTGCAAGCCTGAATTACACAACTGTGTCAAAGTGACAGTAAAGACAATTTTACATGATTACAAAATTCAGTTCTTTTCCAACTTTCTTGTTCGAATCCTAAAAACATGTATCCCACTGCACAACTGTTTTCTACATTGATAACAGTAAGTAATGTTTCTTGAGCACCAAATCAGCATAGTAGAATGATTTCTTAAAAATCATGTGACATGTAGACTGGAGTAATGGCTGCTGAAAATTCAGCTTTGCCATCACAGGAATAAATTACAAACAAAAAACGGTTATTTTTAATCTTATAAATGTAGCATTGGGGAGCTTAAAAAACTTATCTCAAAACTATTACAAAAAATCTTACCAGCCCTATACCATTTTGAACAGCAGTGTACCTTATTACACTAATTTTCCATTACATTAAAGAGGCAACCTCAGGAGCCTTTCAGATCTCCGACCACAAATTACACATGCTCACACACACTGTGTATCCTCACCTATATAGTGTTGGGGTTCATACACCCAATCATCTTCATCCACTCCATGTGGAGGATGGGAGTGTCTATGGAGGCTGGTCTGGCTGCGGAACAGTTTACAGGTCTGCTGTGACAGCGAGGACATGCTCAGCCAGCTGAGAGCGCGGGAGATCGGGGCAGCTTTTTCTGCCTTGTCTCTGTCCCTCCTAAAAGACCCAGAACGCTTGTCCCTCATCATATCTTCTTTAAAAGCAGGGGATACGATCGAGGTTACTTAAAAGTACAAGAGTTAAGCCACGATGCACTGTTCCTCACAAGTCTGGGATCAAAAGTGGAACTACATCACAGGCTTTACGCTTAAAGATCATGAAGTGATTGGCTTTTAAATCCATGAGGCTCCAGTGGAATGAAAAAAAGTCTGTTCTCCGATCAATGAAATATCCACAGGTGTCTTTGCAACCTGGATGACAATTTTCTGTCTTTTTGGTCTACTAGATAAATAAAAAAACATCCAATGTGAGTCCTGGAAATCCCAACACGAGTACTGCAACCCACAAGCAGTAATTAACTCAAGCAGCAGGCTGGAAAATCACCGGTCTTCCCCCGACTGAGGCTTGACGTCCACCAGGAGACATGGTTGCATTTTAAAAGCCACACCACTTTGACAAAAAGACCATTTTTTGGTGAACACCTTTAAAGTTGCAACTGAAGAAAATCAGGCTCAAGAAGGTTTAACATTCAGTTTTAGTTCCTTTAAATGCTCTTAAGACCAGTGATAATCTTACAACATCCATGTGACACTGGTCTAAACACACCTGGAAAGACATCACCAGCATAAGTTTCATACATGATGATGGATGAGATCGAATGTCCTTTTGCTTTTCATTAGCCAGTAACCAGATCAGATGCTTCTGTCGCCGTGTACCGTGTTATCTCCCCGCCGCTGAGTACAGCCACCACCGGATACTCTTCCTGACTCCTGACTCTGACTACGCGAGAGTGTTTGTCACTCACCTGGGACTTCAACACACATGGGCTGAAGTCAGTCTTGCAGAGTGCCAGACCAGGCGTTCCCCTGATCTCGGTGACAGTTGTCCAGAGAGAGCACCCACATACACTAACTGTGGGATTGAAAGTTTAGTATTACAAACAACTAGAGTGCTGGTGAAATATGACCTTAAACCAGCCCCCAACCACTCCCTTACTCCTCTCTGATCTTTGCCCCTCCCCTCCAGTTGCACAGCAACCACGGAAAGGCGACTGGACTCTCCACTCCTCTTCCTCCTCTGGGTTTCCCTCTTTCCTTCTCTTACTATTCTCTAAGACAAAGGCTTTCAAACTGGGGTAGAAAGAAAAAAATATTTTGTTCAAATTATCATTTTATTCATTAGCTTTGTAAGAAGCAAATATTTCATATTGTTACACTATCACACATTATAAATATATAAAGTACATTATACATTTTTTTTAAAGGCAAATATATAGCTTCCTTATTTACTGTATAAACACATGCTGTACAAAAACATAAACACATTATTAAAAAACACTTCAAATACAAAATAAATGAATTAAACAAATTTTTATATATATATCTGAAAATCTGACTTGTCATTTGCACTTATATATTGTTGCTCTTTTGTTAGTTTTGACTGCTTTTATTGTCCTCATTTGTAAGTCGCTTTGGATAAAAGCGTCTGCTAAATGACTAAATGTAAATGTAAAATATATATATATTAGCTGCATGTTTTTCTCCATAATATCTCGCTTATTTTTCACACACATTTGTGTTTTATTTATATTTATATTTTAAGACTGTCGTCCCCTCACAAGATGATCATCATATTTAGGGGTCTCTCCCATTAAGGAGCTAAAGTTTGAAAACTACAAATTCAATCCTGCCAAAGAAGTATGATCCTGACTTTCCTTCCAGGCTAAAGACTTCCTGACCAACACCTCCATTTGCTTTGACCCATACACAATATCGAGGACCAGAGGATCAGCCTGCTAGACCTGCCCAGACCAGAATATCCAGCTAACCACACACAAACTATGCCAGCGACGTGTGAAGGAATAAAACACTGGAATGAAAGCAAAAGAGGTGTTTTGTGTAGGCAAAGGAAATGAGGGGTTGAGAGATTTGCAGGTACTTAAATTATTCCATGGAATTTTTGTTAACTGTCTTTTGTATTTTCTCAAATACCAAAATCTGAATGCATGAGTGTATGTGAGCATTTAAAGGTGACATATCATGAAAATCTGACTTTTCCAGGTTTTAAGTGCTATAATCAGGTCCCTGGTGCATCTACCAACCAAGGAAACGTAAAAAAGATTAACCCAATCACTTTGTTTTGGTAAGCCTTTTTCTGCAAGCGTCTGAGAAAACGAGTGCGTCTGATTTCGCTCCCTTGGTGACATGGCAAAGGGATCTCATTATAATATTAATCTGTAAGTTTCCACCCACTGCGCCGTCATTGTGTTTTCACAAGCCACAACGGTGTACCAGCTCTAATGCCATGGTGAAAGTTTGAGCAAAACATGCTAACTGTTCTGTCTTTGGCTGCACAGACGAGCACAGAACACTATTTACAGTCCCAGCCTCAGCGGGGAGCAGCAGCTCATTTGCATTTAAAGACACAGGCCCGAAAAACAGTTTGATTCTGCTTCCACTCAAAATAGGAATTTTCAAAATTATATAATAAATTATCTGTGGAGTATTTTGAGCTGAAACTTTACAGACACATTCTGGGGACAACAGAGACTTATATTACATATTGTAAAAAGGGGCATAATATGTCACCTTTAAATCAGCTCTGTGTGTCTCTATTTATGTAAGTTTATCTGTCTAACCACAGCAAAAATCCCACATAGACTTCCTTCTATTTATGACACAATGACCATTGTCCATCCAACTTCACAGCACGGCTACATAGTAAGATCAGTCAGGTTGTTTGACTTTCACGTTGGGAATAGCAAACAAATTCAGGCCGTAAATATACAGTGTGTGTGTAATTAATGATTAGACTTTAATCCCCGCAGCAGCCTGCGACACAGTGCTTCAATTGTCCTAGAAAACCTCCATACATCCACACAGCCAGATGTAATAACAAACAGCTCTTCTCTCATAAAACACACAGCTAAACGATCCAACCTTTATCCTCAGCACTGCAATCAGCGGCCCTCCACGCCCTCAACACCGTTAATAATTCACCAGGGCCAAGCGCCCAACTGCTGAGATAAAACATACAATCAGTCTGGAATAAAGACATATAGTCTGACCAACAGCTTCTGCATTTATCAAAACTAGCTAATTCTGTTATTTACAGCAAAAATAAAGCAGCAATCTTATCAAACAGCTTCAAACAAAGAGGTAAAATGCTTAAAACTAAATAATTAAGCATACACTATGCAAATGTAAATGCTTATAGCTATGCAAACTCAATTTCACAATTAAATTTTTCTTTTAGGTAAACTAGTACTGACACAGCACAGCACAGCACAGCAAAAAAAAAGCTCGCTTAAAGGGATAGTTCACCCAAAAATGACAATTCTGTCATTAATGACTCACCCTCATGTCGTTCCAAACCCGTAAGACCTTCGTTCATCTTCGGAACACAAATTAATATCCGTGTACATACGTTGCATACATTGTTTACGTATGTGATACTCTCCAAAACAGAATGCATCAAAAGTATCTTAATTTGTGTTCTGAAGATGAACAGAGAGAGGTCTTACGGGTTTGGAACGACATGAGGGTGAGTAATTAATGACAGAATTTTCATTTTTGGGTGAACTATCCCTTTAATAACTTACAGCTTATTAAGGTTCTGATAGTAAAACCATTTTCTATTTTATTATATTTCAAAAAGTAATTAATCCCTGTGGTGGCAAAGCTACATTTTCAGCAGTCTTCAGTGTCACATGATCCTTCAGAAATTATTATAAAATGCTGATTTGGTGCTTAAGAAACATTTCTTATCATTATCAATATTGAAAACAGTTGTGCTGCTTAATATTTTTGTGGAAACCATGAAACCGGTAAATTTTGTCATGATTCTTTGAGGGATAGAATGTTTGGAAGAAGCATTTCTTTGAAATAGAAATTTTCTGTAACATTTTCAAAGAAAAAAAAAAAGTACACATAAAGTATCCTTTTATGAAGTTAGCGCTATCGCCCCCTTGAGTACAAAGCCTTTTACTGCAACAGCAAGAATGCATTTTTGCACAACTTGCACAGAGTGTGTTTCTGGCTTTATTGTCTGTTACAACAGCCAATCAGCAGCAGGCTTCTAGAGTTCAAATGGGACTGATGCTACAAATGTTTCTGCCTGTTGACACGGCAGGTCAGAGAGGAAACCTGAGCAGTGTTCTGAAGGAAGATGTGTCATGAATCTGTGCACATGATCATTAACCCCAAAATAGGGGGAGGAGGCATAGTTTTCTCCACCCGTTCAACACCTTCACATGCTCTGAGCATTCTCTTTAAAAACAGGTAAAGGCTTCACATTCCCAATTTGGCTTTGCTAGCACTCAAGATATGTCAACACTATGGGCACCAGTCTTTTTTAATTAGCAAAAAAATAAAAAGAAAGAATGATAAAATATAAATAAATAAAAATCTAACAATAAAGTTAAAAAATTAATTCAGTCAAATTTATCTAAAAGTGTCTCTCACATTTACATTAATTCACCTAGCAAACAACACTTTCCCTCCACGTTTTGCTTGGAGATCTTTGTTTACTAAATGAAGTGGCTTCCAAATTGGCTGAGCGCTGAGGAACCATTTTAATTAAGCTTTAAAATGTAAGCGTTTACCAAAATGCCAAGGCAAGGATTTTATTGTACTCTGTCCCCGCATTTTTTATGAGTTGGGTTTATTTGTCCTTGTGAGTATGAAGTGTGTGTCTGTAAGACTATAAAATATGTGCGTGTATGTGTCTTTGTGGGTTCAGTTGCTTATGTGGGAGAATATTGCAAAATTGTGTTTGTTTAATTCAATATGGTCTGACCACTGAATTGTGTTTATACTGGAAAGATGGATACAATGCAGGAAAGAAGAGATGGAGATGAGAACAGGAAGAAGCTGTTAAAGAGCTATCAGTGTTCTCATCACTTCTTATTCACAGAGACATCATGAGTTGACCCATAACTAATAGAACCCTCTGGGTGACCTCTGACCTTTGGCTCCCATGAACCTGAGAGGCTGGCCATAACCTCCAGAACAAGGTCCCGCAAATACTTGTTGACCCATGGTGACCTCCTCAACACATTCTTCTATCTCTGGTATGCTGCACAGGAATGAACGGAGGAACTCTGATCTATCATCTTAAGCATAAACCTGCTCTGTCTCTGCAGTCTGCACGCAACAACTCTGCAGCTGTGAAATCAAACACACACTCCACCAGGCCTGCTGTGTGTAATACAAGCCAGTTGATCAATACTCTTTACTACTGACTTACATAAAGTCCACCTTGGTCAATATATTAATAAACAAGACACTAAAATGTAACCCAACAGCATATTCTAATGTCATGCACACCCATTTAAACCTGGGACACAACTTATTTTTACTTATTTTACTTATGTTTTACATTTCAGAATGATAGTAAAAGAATAAAATCAAAAACAAATTTAAGAAAGAATTTTACACATAGATCAAAAGAACCATAAATTCAGTTGACTGTGTCCACACTTCTGACTTGGAATGTAATTAAGACTTTAGTGTTTTCTTACTAAATAGCAATGAGGCTTTACAGCATATTGTGTCACTCGTAATAAGCTAGCTTGTGCATGTAATTCAAAAAGAATAAAAGAAGAATGTAAGCCAATTATGCATCTGCATTCACAATATTTCTGTTTGAGCATAATAGACTTCTGACCCCAAACTTTTGAACGTTAATGTGACACACAAGTGTGGTCTGTCTGTTTTCAATAAACTTTATTCTCAACGTTATAATTCACCATTAACTTTGTCCATGAGGAAAATGGGTTTATAGAATGCCCATAATAACAGAGGCTGGCATGCAGGTATTCTACAGGATGTGTGTCCATGAGTGTATGTTTTTCCAAGCATGTCTCTGTGCGTGTGTGTCGTGAAACCAAAAGCCATAAAACACCCAAAAAAGTTTGCTTTATTGTTTCTGAGTCACTCTGTCCTACGATTCTGGCCAGTGTGGAAAGCATTGGTATATTTAGACAAATTTTATTGTATATCATTAAAGGGATAGTTCACCCAAAAATGAAAATGTTGTCATTATTTACTATTTTGACCTTGACCCTTATGTAGTTTAAAAACTGTATGACTTACTTTCTTGTAAGGACAGAAAAAAAAAATATATATATATATATTTTAAGAACCAAACAGTTTTGAATGACCATTGACTTCCATTGCATGAACAAACAGCAACAACAACAACAAAATCTTCTTTTAAGTTTCACAGAAGAAAGAAAACCATACCGCTTTGGAACAAATAATGACAGAATGTTTGAGTGAACTAATCCTTTAAGTCAGACAGCATTCTCTGTCCTCAGCCTGGAAACTCTTCCAGCTAGTTGATAACTGGGAGGAAGAATCATGACTGGGATGAGAGCCGTATCTCTCCTGAGAGGGTGTCAGGGCCCTCAGGAGGAAGTTTCCTGGTAACAGAGCTCAGTGTCTGCTAAGGACAAGCCCTGCTTCTCCAATGATTTCTGTTAGTACTTCTACCTGGATATAACAAAAAGCAAGAAATAGACTAGTATTGTTTTTAACTACACTTTATTGAGATCATGAATTATCTCGATGTATGCCATTTTCGAAACTTGCAACCTGCAAAAATCTTACATGATTAGATCATGTGAGCTGAAATTCTACATCTGCTTTATGGTTTTAGTTCAAATATTTCAATAATTTAATGACACTTAACAATAATGTTGCATTTGTTAACATTAGTTAACTGCATTAGTTAACAAAAACTAACAATGAAAAATAATTTTACAGCATTTATCACTCTAAGGTAATGTTAATTTCAACATTAACAAATTTACAAATACATTATAAAAAGGTTTATCGGTTAATATTAATTAACGTATAATGAATACAAATGTATTGCTCATTGTTAGTTAATGCATTTCTAATGGGACTTTATTGTAAATAATTCACCAATAATTTAAATATACAGTGGGTACGGAAAGTATTCAGACCCCCTTAAATTTTTCACTCTTTGTTATATTGCAGCCATTTGCTAAAATCATTTAAGTTAATTTTTTTTCCTCATTAATGTACACACAGCACCCCATATTGACAGAAAAACACAGAATTGTTGACATCTTTGCAGATTTATTAAAAAAGAAAAACTGAAAAATGCTCAGTATTTAGTAGAAGCACCCATTTGATCTAATACAGCCATGAGTCTTTTTAGGAAAGATGCAACAAGTTTTTCACACATGGATTTGGGTGGCTGCAATATAACAAAGAGTGAAAAATTTAAGGGGGTACTTTCCGTACCCACTGTACAGTCATGACAGTCCTGAGCCTATTTGGACACGGACCACTAGGGGGCGGTACAATGTATAAAATGCTTCATCTGGCATGTAGAAACGGCCAAAAGGACACAGCTCTTAAACTACAGATCATATTAAGAATAAAAAGACTCTGCCAGGTGCCACGTGAGAGACAATATTTTTTATCAGATGCCATGACAAGTACTGTTTTTCACATGCATTAGCAAAGGCATCTAATTTTAAGATAAATAATACTAATAATTGTCATTTAACGGCAGAAAAATGTACTCGGCCAATTATTTAAAAGTCAAACTAAAAATGCTAATGCATCTCTTTCCGAAAGAATCCCTGTAAAACCTATTACAAACAGCCCAAACTTGTTATAGCAAAAAGTAAGGCAGGTGTTGACCCCTCACCCCTGAACAGTGACCCCTGCATGCTCAATGTGGGGTGGAGGATGTTGACGTTTCAGTGAATAGAAACAAAAGCCATCTAAAACCAGTCAGATGGCCTGATAGAGTCAGCTCTAAAACACGAGAGCCTTTATCAGGGAGCTTAAACTCCCTAATGACTAATGCACGCAGACAAACACAATACAGACCTTGTGCACACACACTCACATTGGCTCATAATGAAACAACCTAGAGGACGTGCTAGCTAAAGCACAGGAAGAGAGTGAAAATAACTGACACAAAGATTTTGATACATAGTATAAATGAGTGGCTCTCAAATGGAGTCCCAATGCAGAAATGGACTGCTGGCCTGGTATGATAGAGTTGCGGACAGCAGGGATAAAATGCAACTAATCATATAATCACGCATAGTTAGAATAACTCGTCAGCTAGTCTCATATTTTCTGTCTTCTGTCTGTTACATCACATTGACGTCAAAGGTTTATGTCCAGTCAGACTTTTTGAGCAAATTTAAGCATTTAGAGCTACAGAGAAAACTGAAAATTCAGAAGCAATTACTAAGTATTCAGTGTCACACGATACTTTAGAAATCACTCTAAAATGCTGATTCAGTGTTCAAGAAACATTTCTTATTATCAGTGCTGAAAATGGTAGTGTTGCTTTATATTTTTTGGAAGTCGTTTCACAATTCTATGTTGAATAGAAAGAACTGCATTTATTTGTTTGTTTTTTCTAAGAATGTAAGTTTGTACTTTTAATTTTGATCATTTTAACGCATCCTTGCTGAATAAAAGTATTATTTATTTTTTTTAAATTACCCTGAACTTTTGAATTGGTAGTGAAATATAGGGTTACAGATTAGCTAATTCTATAGAATTTAATTTATTTATTCATTTAAAATGAGAAAATAAAAAATGACAATGTATGTCTGTGGCATGTCCTGATTTAGATGGCAGTGTAAATGACGGAGTGATGTGAAGTAGGGGTGATGTCTAGATTCCATCTGTTCTTTGGGCCATCCTGTCGGCTTCCTGTAAGTGTGTGTCATGTCACAACAGAGTGGTTTTGCTAACGTTTGTCACTGGTGGGATGCACCGCTAAAGGGAGGGAGAGAATGAAAGGAAGGAAAGGAAAAAGAGAAGTGTCATATATCCAGA
The DNA here is from genome assembly GCF_001515625.1 of Sinocyclocheilus rhinocerous. Taxonomy (NCBI): domain Eukaryota; kingdom Metazoa; phylum Chordata; class Actinopteri; order Cypriniformes; family Cyprinidae; genus Sinocyclocheilus; species Sinocyclocheilus rhinocerous. Next base: position 565,917 of record NW_015666540.1, read on the forward strand.
AGTGCTGTTCCTCCTTTTATCTTGCCATCCTGGAAAAAAGAGGAAGCTGTAGGCTACCGTGAGAGTGGTCATATGTGATCCTCCACATATTCTCAGTATGTTACGCCTATAAAGGTCAAAGAAACCCTACATACCGTTCAAGATATCAGCTTCAAAGGTCTTGACTAAGTCTGGCCTGTCTGCTTTTTCTCGTAACTGCTTATACACCACTAATGTATTACAACATCAATCATACACAGTATAGCTAGAGATATTACTAATTAGCAGAAGTCATCTGCTCCACCCTGATCCACGATATTAGTCACACTGGCCTATGTGTGTGTGTATGTGTGTGCGTATATGTAGGTGTGTTTTAAATGGAAGTGTGTGGTAACTGTTGTTGCCATGTTTGCATGTTTTATGCGAGGTTTAAAAGCATGCTGCTGAACAAGTTTTAAAATGACAGCCACAAGGTTTGTGACAGTGAACGTTTTGCTGAATTCACACTAAATGTTACATGAAGCTCATGTTAAATTCATAAATATTAGTCTTCATCAGACCAACTAATGTCTTTTTATCGGTTGGTTCAAGTTGGTTCAACTCATTAAAATAACAAATACATATTTTACAGTGTTGAAGGGCTAAAAATACTATTACTATAAAAAATATATTATGCAATATAGATTGACTTGAACATATTACACACTAAATGACTGATTCATCCACTTGAAATAATAAATTTTTATGAATACTAGCACCGATAATGCTAGAAAACCAGTCATTAATACATCAATGGTCTGTCTCTCTCCCAACCTTTCTTTCATGCTAACACACACACACACACACACACACACGTTTGTTTCTGTGAATTGTGGGGACTTTACATAGACTTCTATTACTTTTATACTGACCAAACAATATTTTCTATCCCCTAACCCTAAACTTACCTCTTACAGAAAACCTGTTTGCATTGTTACAATTTCATTCAAACATAATTTACTATTTTTAATAATTTTCTAAAATTTTCAGGTTTTACTATCCTTGTGGGGACATTTGGTCCTTACAATGTAGCATAAAAAGTACACACACACACACACACACACACACTGTCAATGGCACTCAGGTCTCACCCAAATGTTGTTGTATGGGAATGCAGAAAGACATGCAAATGAACGTGTTCATAACCATGATGTATGACGTATGAATACGTGAGTGTGTGTTTAGGTGTGTGTATAGCCAGAAGCGCCCAGGGCATTTTCTACCCTGAAGAGTGCAGGATCATCACAGTGAGCTCACAGGACTGGAATGAGACCAGGACAGCAGATCTGCTCCACAAACATCTGCAGTAATGAAAACTGATCTAAACTGTCTAAATATAACCACAATTCAATCCAATTAACAAGACCAGTTCTGATTCTCTGACTCCGTGGTAATTTACCAAAGAATCAATATAAATGTTATGAAAATAATATATTACAAAAACTAGTGGTCAAAAATATTTCCACACTTAACCAGAAAGTAAAAAATTCCCTAAATGTTGTTATACACAATAAATTATGATTTCCATGATAAACAAATGGAAAAATGCTGGAAATTGCAGTGATGACTTGTGGAAAGTGCCAGATTCTCTCTGTTAACTACTTCTAAAATAATGTATTTTTGTGACATCAAATCTTTAAAACATATTCAAGAAATTAATTAGCAGAAAATAAACAACATTTTCCTCAAGCATTGTTCTACAGTACTTGATCTGACTGATAAAAAATTACTTTTGTTGGTGTAATCTAACATAGTAAGGCTAACTATTATAATACTTTGAACTTAAAATTTGTAGAGAAAAAACCCCCCGCTTTCTTTGTGTTTTTCTTTTCTAAATAATTGAGTTTTCCAGTTCCTGGATAAAGGACACTGTGTTGTATAAGCAGGCAAAATCTTTTTCATGAGTGAGGACTTTTCCAACTTCTTTTAGTTGGCCACGAAATCTCTCATTTGTCTTAATGTTTGTGCAATGGCTAAACAGAGAGGAAAGCTAGGCTTATCTAATGCTGTTGGATTAGCATACTAATGGCGCTTTTCCACTGCATGGTACGGCACGGTACGGCTCGACCACGCAGTGGAAAAGCGCCATTAAGAGACCTGGAGCCCCCAGGGAACCTCTCAGAAAAGAGTCACAATCAGGGAGGAGAATTAAACTGGCGTGGACTCCACATGTCCCACTGATCTGTTGACAACCAACCTGGCAACCCGCCACAAACCTCAACGGTTCTCCAGAGAAGAGAATCACCAGTGTGGAGCCTGAAAACACGATGATGACTTGTGGGAAGTGCCAGATTCACTTTGTTAACTACTGCTAAACGGTCCTTTGGTGGCATCAAATCTTTAAAACATATTCAAAACTTTAGTTTCAGTCAGTTAGCAGCAAGTAAACAAAATATCCTCAAGTATTGTTCTACTTGACATGACCAATAAAAAAGACTTTGTTTGCTTTGTGTAAACAAACATAATCAGGTTTATTCAGTCATATATCAGTCTTATAGCCTGAAAACACGATGATGACTTGTGGGAAGTGCCAGATTCGCTCTGTTAACTACTGCTAAACTGTCCTTATCTATTTGACTGTATTTTAACATGTAATTTATTCCTGTGATGACAAAGTTGAATTTTCAGCAGCCATTACTCCAGTCTTTAGTGTCACATGATCCTTCAGAAATCTTTCTAATGTTAATTTGTGAACATTTCTTATTATTATCGCAGTATTATTATTAAACAGGTGATACATTTTTTCAAGTTTTTTTGACACTGCCCTTTTGATAAATTTAATGCATCTTTGCTAAAAGTATTAATTTCTCAGTTTGAACAGTCATGTATCATGTGAAAAAAAAACCTGTTAAATTATCTTCAGGGTACTTTCTGCCTGTCAATCATTTAGCGTGTTTACAGAGATGGAGTGGTTGTCAGTGAAATGTCTGTGCAAAACACAATTTTGCTGCTGTTGCTGTTGATATCTTTGAAGGCGGAGCTTTGGAAAGAGGGGCGTGTCTAATTTAGTGGGTTTAAATGTTCCAATTAAAACAGCTGATTTAGTGTTAAATTAATGATAAAAATATAAGGTATATTACATAATTATATGAATATATACACACTATGATCAGGAAATATTGAGAAAATAAAATTCAAACATTAAGATTTGGTGTTAAGATATGTGAATTATTTAGAATGGTACAAATTTATGCCTGCAATACAAATGAAATACAAAGAGAAAAAAAGCTTGGTGACCCAAAAGGCTCATTTCATCAGCACTGAGACTAAGGTTATTAATCTAACTGAAGGAGAGAGGAAAAGAAAAGCAGAGAGTGTGAGTAAGAGGCGCTGAAGTGTGAGGGACCGTGGCCTCCAGCTAATCTACAGCCGTCTCCTTTCTGTTTAAATAAACCAAGTTGAAGAGCAGATCCTTACAACTCTCTCCCACCTTCCTTTGTCAGCGAACCATACGCTCGCACTCTCCGCGGACCCATTACTGTCTGATTTAAGAGGAGGTGAGAGAAAGAGGGGTCAAGAGAGAAAGTCAGCCTGTGTTATGCTGATCAGGCAGACGCATGGCTGAGAGCCGTCTGTTACCGTGACAATAGGGCCGCCGACACAGGGCTGGCGCTCTGCCCTCTGCAGCGGGAAGCACGACAACTCACACATGCACAGACACATCCAGCTGTCAGACACAACCGACACACGCCGATGAAGGCGGCAGCCCAATGTGAATGACAGAGGGTCCCTGGGATTTCAATGAGGGATGTGGCCTCGACCCTGATGTAAGAATGACACAAGTCTGTCAGATTGTGATCTGTCATAAAGAGATTCATAAAAGGCCTCACAACAGACCAATTTAGGCTTTATTATTGCTACAAAAATGGGCTATACACTTCTGGCGATAATGCCTCTTAAAATCCTAAAAACTCATGAAGGTGGTCATGTATGTCTATCTGCGTCAAACCATGCGCAGGGTAAACATTATCAGTTCTACATGGTCAATCTTGTCATTTTGATAGTACTAGAAGCGTGACTTATTTTATTTCTTTATTTTTTCCCCCATCTTCTTCCTTTACGGACACTCTCACCCTAATATAGAAGAATATACAGTATATGGCAGTTTCCATGAATAGGATATAAAATGGAGTTTGAAACTCATCATTTTTAATTTTCAACTCGTCTTTCTGCCATGCTACTGGAAGAGTCCAAATGACATTAGTCGCAATTTTAAAGAATTAAGGAAGTCACGTGATTTGTGCCTGTAATGCTTTCATAACAATACCAGATTTATGGGAAGTGCCATATCTAGGTGAAATCAAGGCCACATGATCACAGTTCTCAGAAAAGATTTATATCACAATACGAGGCAATGACTGTATGCATGTGTGCTTGATCAAGAGAAGATTATGTTCACCCTCATGTCATATGCATATGCATACAGTCAGTAGATTCTGAATTACTTATTTGCTAGACTAAAATCAAGGGAACATCACTGCAACAAAGTGCAAAGCAAGATGATGAGAGTAAAAAGACAGAAGGCTGCACAGAGTATGTGTAGAGGAATGTTTTCTAGTCATTCAGCATACCACCTCATATCTCTCCTCACAGACTGATAAGATACACAGAGGCAGAGTCAACCAAAAAGAGAAAGAGACAGAACGACAGAAGTTGTGACAGAAGGAGCATAATCACAAAAGACTTAAATAGGCCCTATTTTGCACTTGCATAACATTTTATTGAAAGTACACATATAAATGTTAATCAAAGCAAAAAATAAATAAATAAGTAAATAAAAAAAATATCTGTTAAAGGGGTCCTATTATGCTTTTTCACTTTTTTAATTTTAGTCAGTGTGTAGTGTGTATGTTTGGGCATAAAAAAGATCTAGAAAGTTACAAATCTCAAAGTCCACTCCAAAGGGAGATATTTCGTTTTTCAAGCATGAGAGCATGTTCTAGTACACCCCCAAAACAAAATCAAGACTTTGTAAAAGAGCATAATAGGACCCATTTTAACAATTTCCCACCCTCTTATATGACCCTTGTAATTAATCAAGCTATTTATGTTTCCCGTGTCTTTAAGACTATATGCAAATAATAGGTTAACAGTTTTTTTGGGACAACATTTTTATGGGTGGGCCTCCTCTCTCCCAGGCCCAGGATAACATTCCTGGCCGTGCCTCCCTAGCAATGGAATCCTGTTTTCCATGATATATCTCCTATAAACATTCAAACACAGATGGCTTTAGGCAGACAGGTCCTTATCTGTTTACAGGTGTGAGAGAGCCAGACCGCTGAGAAAGTTGTTTGGTTCATTAACTTTCTCACAACATTGCAAACTCTCATGCTTGTATGAAAAGCCACATTCATTGCAGCAATGAACTTTTGATTTTTGAAATGTAGATTTTTTTTCAAATCTTACATTACTTTGTTAAACATATAAAACATAATTAATCTCAGGATCAAAAATACTGATTGTTTTTCTTACAACTGAATTTATAATCATTAAATATATAAATGTTGTATACACTAGGGCTGTCAAAAAAAATTCGAATTTCGAATATTCGTCGAATTTAAAATAAAAATCCACATAATTTAGGTGTGCGTTAAGGAGGCAGTAGTGCTGGGCGGTATACCGGTTCATACCGAATACCGGTTTTTATTTTTGTTATGATATGAATTTTGAAAATACCGCAATACCGGTATATGTCACTTAAACAACGTTCAGAACGCGACACTGTTTGAAAGGGGTGTTGCGCTGTGGTGAGGGAACAGCTGTATGTGTTACTAAGCATGAAAGTTCCGAAACTGAAGCTGTAGAACTAAAAGGAACGTGATGACACAGAAGAACTCATCCACAATATCTTACTGATTGTTTGGAATTATAAATATGAGCGTAGGTCGTCTGGTAATATCACATGCACTTTTGTTTTTTTTTGTTTTTTTGTCACTCAGACGCAGGCAGTGCGCTGCATGAGACAAAAAAGTAATATAGCCAAAACAACCGCATAGCCGCTCTTTAGTGTAGATGCATGTTGATTTTATCAGACGATGCCGCGATTATAAATGAGAGTGACTCCTGGTTAACATGTATTAAAAGGGGTCGTGTTTAGTCACTATTTAGTGTGGTATTTTTTGACAATATTCACTCATCATGACAGTAAAATAGGGCATTCTAAGTCAATATACTGCAGTATTTCCTCTCTCAATCAGTAGAAAATATGGTTAACACTCGGTCATGCATGAAAAAAAAAAAACCGTCTTGTACCGTGAAACCGGTATAATTTTGAAAAATACCGTGATAAAATTTTTTGGTCATACCGCCCAGCACTAGGAGGCAGGCTTATCAGTGGCGCACGAGATGCGATGACGATGTAAGTGTCGTTGCATTATAATAGATGCGGCACTGCTGCGTTGTTCATTCAAAATATTGCGGAAAAAGAGAACATCAATGTGGAGAAGATCTTGTTTACATCAAAACTGAAACCAAGCCGTTCACACAGAACACATATTTTGCGCATGATAGGGACATCTATCACCATTGCACTCGCATTTCGCACAAAGGAGCCGCATGTTTAGAAAGCCATGTAAAAGTAATGCAAATTTTACTGTGTTTTGATTAATTAAATGCAGCATTTACTGAGCGTAAGAGACTTTCAAAAACTTCTTTTTTTTTTAACTTACCAGCCCCAAACTTTTGAATAGTAGTGTACATATATCACATATAATGTCATACATGCTACACGATATGCATATGATTTCATAGGAGCATGTTACTGGTTTGGTGTCCTGTTCTTACCAACAGGACAGGGGCAATATATATGAAAAAAAGTTTCCTATTCCCATCCCTTAATTCCCATTGGACAGTAAAGCAAATAAATATAGTTTGAAAAAAAAAATGAGAAAGGTGAAAGAAAGGAAAGCGAGAGTGAAACTATGAACAGAGATGGATAGTTTTCTCTCTCCTCAGGCAAGAACAAGGAGTAATAATGTGAAGAGTAATATATGAGAGTTAATAACCCATGAGACGAAACAGAGAATGAAACAAGCCCGAAGGTTTTCACACATATACACACACACAGGGGCACAAGCTTCACTTTCTCATAATGACCTCATACCTGGATCATTTCACATCCAACATCACATTTCCTCTCAGGGAATAATAATTAGATTGGCTGATTAAACACCAGTAATAATGGCTAGACAACTGCAAGTTCCTTTAAAGCCTCTGACATTTATCACCCACACAAATAAACATCGATGAACTATGTTCCATTTTCCCCATGGCTGTCCCAACCTTGAGGACATTTTCCCATTCCACAGCCAGTTTCTTGAACATTCCCATCCTTCTCCGGGTTTAACACCAGGGTGTAAATCAACCGCCCTGACTGCACAGACAGCCACTCATGGAGAGCAGGTCTCATCATGCACACCGTGACCCGCGAGGTCCAGGAATAAGGGCTAATTTCCTGTATTACACCCATACAGAGCAGTGGATCATGGATCATGTCATGTGATATATGTTAGTAGATCCAGACTTTCATTACATCAGTGGCATCAGTCTCCCCTCTCTCTGTGCTTGCTTTGGCACACAAAATCTTCATCAGCATCAGTTAAATTTACTCACCCTCAGGCCATCCAAGATCACTTGCTACCAGTGAATGGGTGCTGTCAGAATTAGAGTCCAAACAGCTGATAAAAACATCACAATAATCCACAAGTAATCCACACGACTCCAGTCCATCAGTTATGGTCTTGTGAAGTGAAAAGCTACAAAGCTGCATACAGGCAACATTATTAGGGGTGTAAATCGGATGGTTCGTCACAATACGATACGATATCGATTCTCATACCCAGCGATATGATATTTGCCCATACTTCAAAAAATTATACGATACGATTTCGATACAGGAGAATATAGATCGATATATCGATATTATTATATTATATACCTATTTTAAACAACCATCTACATTTTTATTAACTCACAAATGCAACCAAAACATATAACATGAACATTTATCTTAAATTTTCACATCCTATTCCTCAATTGGTACATTCACAGCAAAAAATAGGCCTACACTGTTTTTTTTTTAAATAATAAAGAAAAAAATTTTTTTGAAAAAAAAAAAAAAAGATATGACAAGTCAAGACAGTCTTTCAGGCTTCTGTGCTAAAATAATGTTTTCAGGTACAGAAATGTAAATCAAATGTAAAATAACACTGCATAGTCTTCACTGTATAGATTAAATATAGATTAATCCTTATAAAAAGTTGTTCAGTCAAAATCAGTGAGAGATTTTTTTCTTTAACAGAAGTCTGCTTTCACTTTAAAAACAAAAGCACGGATCCAATATACCAATACATGCGTTTTCTTTCTCAACTGTTTACGTTAAGACATAGGTCTAACCGACTGTGTTTACTAGGATATTCGCCAAGGCGCACATGTTGATGTAATTTGGTCTGTATTTGTTCATCCATGCACAAAAAAATGCACAAAAAAGCAGAAGAGAGCTCAATAGGTATTAGTGCGCTGTCGATGCGGCTGTCTGTATGCGTGCGCTTTGGATGTGTGCGCGCCGGAAAAACTTCTTACAAGTGCTCGACAATTCCATCAACTATCCTGAGCATCTTTTACACTCGCCCTTCAGGCAGTCTTATCGTCCCGACACGCGAGTTTGAACGAGAATGCACGCGTTGGCGGTAATGCATAGACGGACATTGGTGAAATGTGGAGTTTCAAAATAAGGTGCCTATTTATATTACAGATATCGATATTTTACACGTGGCATCGATGCATTGTATCGTTAGACATTTAATCGATGTATCGATCCATATCGATGGATCGTTACACCCCTAGTTATTATGTACTACTGGACTCATATTTTGGCCAGAAGTGACAATTTAACATTTAAAACAATTTAATAATGTATTTATTTCTTAGAAACTTGCAGCATTTTACTCACAATACATTAATTGGACTGGACTCATATGGATTACTGTGATGTTGTAATCAGCTGTTTTGTTTTATCACCCATTCACTGCAGAGGACCCACTTGAGCAAGTGATGCACTGCTAAATTCCTCCACCTTTAAGACTCCATGAAATATAGTCAGTAATAGCCCTTCATTTACAGTACGTCATGAACACGTTTTGATAGTTAAAGTCATAAAAGTCAGCTTAACAAAACGGAGTTTTAAGAATGGAAAGCTATGTATTTTTTTCTTTTCATACATTCAATATAATGAATGAAGACTGTATGACTTACCTGGAGCAGGGGAAATGCACACAGAGTCAGGAACAGCAGCATTAAGGGAGAGAAAAGAGACAGAATAGACTAATTAGCCAAGTAAAAAAAATTAAGAACAAAACCTGATTTATCAATTAATTCTTTCTACACATAATAATGTGTCTTCCTTGTGTTATTTGAATGTACATATTGCCCTCTCATGCTAATTATCGAGCGGCCTTTTAAACCCATTTACAACCAATCTGGTCATTGTTATCTCATAAAATGCCTTATGTCTACATAGTAAGTACATAATATGCAATCATATAGGCCCTAACCTGCTATTAACATTCGTCTCCAATGATAAGTAGTGACCAGAGACAAATGGCTGTTTACACCTGTTATTACAATGCATTTTGGACACTGGATTTTGTCAGAGGAAGGGTATCTTAATTTGTGACTACATACGTTACTATGTTAATGCTGATAAACTCTTTAAAATGTATATTGTATTAGATTTGTCTGCCACAATTATGTCTACATTTTATTTAACTGCGGCAGCCCTCCAAATTACATCAGTCAGAATAAAATAATACTAGATACTAGATATACTACATTCTACTAGATTCATAATTCATCTTGTGGCAACTCTGTTATTTATTCCTGCAGAAATTAAAACAAATTAAATTCAAGCAAATCTAACACTTTTTTGGAGACCCAGCTGGACATGCAAACCTGATAATGAACACTGCCAGAACGCTCATGCGTGTGTGAGGAAAACACAGGGAATGCTGGAGGAGGGGTATCTATCCAGTGTGTGTGTTTGAGGATGAATGAGTAAAACCTCTAGATGTGGAATGCAGTTGAATTAGCCTGCCGCACAAAAGATTCTTCATACCCCTCCACAGTTGCCCGCCAATTCTGCCTAACCATTGTTTAAAAAAAAGGCCTGTATAGGTCAGGAAAATAAACTTCACTAACATATCTCTCCAGCATATTCAAACAAACAACAGAAATTATTTTTCAACTGTTAGCGAAGGTCTGATACTGATAGTCTTAACCTTTTTTGGTCATTTTGTTCTGCCCCAGAGAGAAAAGTGGCACCTAATCTGTACTTCCCAGAAATGCACTGTGAGGTATCAGCTGTCAATCAAGAGTCAGGGGAGGAGTCATGGACAAAGAAGAGGCGGAGTCAGAGACTCGGTGAGTTGCACAAATCCACTTCTGCAGGGCAGCATGAAGAATTGTATACATAATTTAAATAACATACTGCAATATACTGTGATGTATTATAAAATGGCTGCAAAAAAGACAATAATAATGACAAAAAAATAAATTATTTGGCAAAAATTTTAAATCAAAATGAATTTTGAAATCAAAAGAAATATACACAAATATATAATTGCAATATATCCAACTATAATGCATAACATGTAGTAATATGTAGACTCAGACAGATGCTTTTACTTTAATACAAATAAACAACACTTTACACTTTTGCATTAATTTATCACTCTTAACACAGCCTCAGTATACTCAGTTAAGTTAAATACTCAGTTAAGTTATGAGCCATAATAAATAAAGCAAGCACACGCTCTCATTCACTCCCTCACTGGCTTTACCTGAGTAAGGGCATCTCCTCTTCCTGTAGCCCCAGAAACTGATGCCTTTGACAGGCATGACCGTGTCCGTTTATCCTCCCTGACTCTGAGCTCCACAAACACTCACGCTTCCCACCTCTGCTGCTCCAAACACACACATACACACACACACCTCCTCCACACCACGGCACACGTGCTCTAAACGCACACTCACCCCGATGTAAAGGGCCCGCCTCGCACGGGGAGAGGAGTTGGGGGGGTTCACAGAAGCCTGACCGCAGTGACCCCTGTCAGGCAGGTTGCCAGGGAGATGCCGCACCATCTGAGGAGGCTTGCGGTTGCTAGGCGAGCACCGCTTAAACATCCTAAAAACAGCTGAAGAGGGTGATGGAGCTCATAATGTAATTTGCCTCAAACAAACCAACAAAAGAAAATCTAGTCGTTTGGAGAGGCTGCTTCTGAGAGATGCATGGGGACACTTGGCTCTCAAAAAAGCTTTTTATTAAGGTTTTATAGCTAATTGCAGGGATAGAGGAATTAATAGGGATACAGGAAAGTATAACGAAAGGTTCTGTTTAATCAGTTATTGGGGTTTCTGGGTCACACCAGATCAGACACTCGACCACACAAAGTTCCAAAAGTGGGTTTTGCAATGGAAGAACCATTTTTGGTTCATCAAGAACCCTTCAGGAAACAGTTGCTAAAAGACCCCCTTTTTTCCTTAGTATGAAGAACATTTCAATAATCTGAAGAACCGTTCTTCTCTATAAAGAACCTTATAAAGAATCATCAGAGAAGGTACAGATTAATATCCCTGACCTATGCAAGAACAATGTCTTGAAACCATGACAGGGCTAAAATGAAATACGTGTGCACAGAATTCCATCTCTGGAAATTTTCACAGAATTGAAAAAATGTCTTTGAAGATGTTCTACACACATTGAATTGTTTGGAAAATGTAATTGTACCAATACAAAGCATAGTATAGTTTCAATCATTCCACAGCATTCCATATTTTCCTTAAAAATCAACATAGAAATATCACAGCAAAAATATATAATTGAACATGGTAAGAAAAAAATTTGCACAGCAAAAAAAAATAATATAATAAAATAGATTACATAATCTATTTCTTAAAATATCTATTTTATTTATTATCTGTTTTATTAACTGTCTGTTTTATTTGACAGGTGGGGAAGCATCAAGAAGGTACAGGGAGAGAGAGGCAGAACAGGACTGGGAAATGACCAAGGCCAGACTCTAAACCAGGTACCTATGGATATTCATATTTACATAGCTTTGATGAAGACAATTTTTTATTTACGGCTTGCATGCAAAATCCTGAACTGTAATGATTTTTCCCCAAACAACATCATCAGTGTAGCCAGATTTGGTCAGAAAAATCTCTTGAGTTGCATTGCTATTTTTTATGCCCATGAGACATTAATACAGAGTGCTGTGTGATATTTAAAGCAGAGACACGATTTGGGGAATCTAAAAGTGTTGCCACATGCTGGATTGCACCAGCTCTCACACAGTCCTGAGTGCCTGTGGTCTCATTATGGCCAACGGCAGCATGGGAAGAGTCCACATCTCATCCCATCACTGCCCGCAAATCAACCAGGGATTCCACTGTGAGATAATTTGTTTATGACTTTACTACTGATGACTCTGCCATGAGGCTGTTTGGGAAAATGATGCACAAAGAAAGGTTTATGCACACATAGTTAACAAATAAGTCACACAAACTCCATGAAGATGATACAATTCAAATTAGTGAGCCAAGATTATTAAGTAACAGTTTAATGTTGCCAGATTTTGACAGAAAAGAACCTACTTACCAAATTAGGAATGTTCAATATATCAGTCCTATATTAATTATAAGATTTTTAAAAATTGGTTGATATGGGAAATGCATGCTAATTTCCTATGTTTTTACATTTAGCATCATCTTACAATAGGGATGTTCATTTCGGTTATTTTTCCTAACCGACAACCGACGCTCGTTAACCGATTATTAACCGTTAACCGACAAGATTATTTTAAATTAGAATTGAATTAGATTAGAAGGATAAGTGTCTGTGTCCCGTTGAAAATACTAACATTTGTTTCCCAGGGATTAATTTTACATGCGCACAAAGCAGCAAACAACAGAACATGAGGATTCACATGGCCATCA
>NW_015666540.1:579522-581420 GCF_001515625.1 Sinocyclocheilus rhinocerous
TACATAATAAATAATATTTTGGCATTCAAATACATCGCGAATACTGAAACATTTGATTTTGTGTCGAATGAGAGACGCAACGTTGGTTTCAGTTTCGTTTTAGCCTAAATTAATTCGTTTTGGCTTGTCATTTATATTGCTATAGCTTCTTATATATTTTTTTTCTTGTTCTTTTCTAAATACTGTTAATTGAAAGGATTTGTTGTGGATTGAGGGGAGCTAAAATAGCCTAGCTATGTTTTCAGTGTTTATTATAATGTTTGTAAACATTTCGCGTCGGCATTAGGCCTATTTCTGAATGAAATAATAAAACTCGACTTATACGCGACATGTTTTTTTTCTCTAAAAAACTAAACAAAAAATTATGTGTAGCGTATTTTAACCATGCCACAAACCTTTTTAAATATTTTGATAAATTACTGAAAAAATTAATAAATAAATGACTTTTTAAACCGTTTAAACCGATGCGTGTGCAAGATTATCATCTCACTACAACAATCCCAGATCCCCCAAAAACCTCAGGCACACCTAACAGATTCATGACTCCTCTACATGAGTCAAGCAGAACAGGCACCTGCTATCATTTCAGAAATATTAAACCGATGCCCCAACGAGATAAGAAGCGAGAGATGGGAACAATGATAGAATGATCTACAGTTTATAGGTCAAGTGTCATTTACATGTAATAGATGGGATGGGGGCCAAACAACTGTTCCTCGAACTACTGAGTACACAAACTACGTATTTAGCCTTGGCATCAGTGGTGACATGAGACTCTCAGACGCTGGAGTGTGTTTGTGTGTGACTGAGATCTCAAGAGGATCAGTGACATGTCTGACCCTACGGCTGCCGCTCCTTGCTTTTGCACAAAGGAATTCAGTGTACTGTAAGATAAAAAAACCAATGAAAGAGGCACAGAGAAGTGCAGACAGTGAGTGAACTTCACCCAAATTCAAACTAACCAGCACCGAACTCACACTTTCCTCTCCACATTTTAAAGCCGAGTGTAATTTCAAGCATTTGGAGAGTTTAGGGTGTGGGCTTGACGGATGTAAATATAGACCCACTCCAACTCCAGCACTGGGCAGCTCTGGCCTGCCCAGCTCACATCAGTCCTGGGTCAACCCTGAGAGCAGAGAATATAGTGTGGAAGTGTCTCAAATTAGCTTATTGCTCCCGGTATACCTCACATCCTTAATGCCACTGGATGAGTATATAGACAAAATACAGAAAGGAAGTGAGTGTACAGAATGAGTCCAAGCCCAGTTCTGGGACAGAGGTGAAAGATCAATAGCATTCATTAAATATGATGGGAGCCCAGAGAGTAACTGACGTGGGCTGGGTCCTTGTCCTCCAGGACCATGTGACAGTTTTAAAGACAACTGATTGGCTGATTAACTCTTTTGCGCTTAGTGAATGTCACTGAGTGAAATAACGTACATGTTATGCTCAATAATCTGATAACATGGATTTAAACTGAAACCAATCATTACATAATTAGAATAACTATAATATCATTTTTAACATTATTTGATCATAATAAACAACATTTATGGAACATTTCATGTCATATTTTGGACAAAAGTTGTTGAAATTTTGGAATTTCCTCATTCAACTAAACAGGAGGTCTTATATGCCCTAAATAGCTGCCCTGAGGCATTACAAATATGGACACCGAGTGAACTGACTTTCTTTGAAAGGGTCTTTGGAATAACAATAAAATATGTGACCCTGGACCACTAAACCAGTCATAAGGGTCAATTTTTTGAAATTGAGATTTATACATCATCAAGCTGAATAAATTAAGCTTTCCATTGATGTATGGTTTGTATAGGACAATATTTAGCCGAGATACAACTATTTGAAAATCTGGAATCTGAGGGTGCAAAAAAAAAAAT
>NW_015666540.1:581958-588684 GCF_001515625.1 Sinocyclocheilus rhinocerous
AAGTTGTCCAAATGAAGTTCTTAGCAATGCATATTACTAATCAAAAATTATGTTTTAATATAATTACGGTAGGAAATTTACAAAATATCTTCATGGAACATGATCTTTACTTAATATCCTAATGATTTTTGGCATAATAGAAAAATATTTACAAAACGATAATTTTGACCCATACAATGCATTGTTGGCTATTGCTACAAATATACCTGTGTTACTTATGACTGGTTTTGTGGTCCCGGGTCACATACTGTATATATACATAAAGATGATTTTAAGCAACAAATGTAAATGCTAACCATTATCATGGACATTCATGTAAAAAAAAAAAAAGAAAGTAAACAGATTTCAAATCAACTCAAATCAGGCTCAGGCTCCCAGCTGTGCTTTCTGGCATGCATGTTGCCAAATCAGTAGGACGTGTACAATTACAAAATACTACACAGACAGGGCTACCGTTAAAATAACTGGCATCTCTGATGGGTTCCAGGTGGGTCTTTGAGACGGTATCCTCCTACTCGTTTCGGAGCTCTGCACGGCACATGTGGAATCACTCTGGTGAGATCCACTCAGACCTGTCCCCACCACCACCATCACGCCTGTATCGCTGTCTCTGCATGGAGGCGTCTTCACTGGGAGGGGTGGTGGGGTCGGGAGCCACTCAGGCACCACATGAAAGACAGACTGGGTGTGCCACCATATGCTTCTCAGAAAGATGGGGGATGGATAGAGGGTGGTAAAGGAAAAAGGGAAGAGAGGAAGGTGCAAAGGTATTACTTATAGGGCCTTGGTAAGTTCTTCTGGATTCATCTACTGGCAGATACTATTAAGATGCAAATAATGAAAAAATATGAGCTATATACTGAACTCAGATCAACTCAAAGGGGGGAAATTGTGCTTGGTGGGCCCCATGTCTGCAGGACAGAGAAAAGCAGCTGTTTTAGTTAACACCACACACACGTCCTCACACTCTCCCAGGCCAATTATGACACGTTGTTATGTTGTTAGTGAATGTTTACAATAAACTGCCCCTTCTGTGTCACACACACACACACACACAGACTCCCACAGAAGCTACAAAAAGAATGTAACAAAGTTGCTGAGGGATCTGTATAAAGCAGGATGTCTGCGTATTTAAATGACATAAAGCTATAATCCACTCAAAAATAAAAAAAATTCTGTCATCATTCTGACTCACTTTGTTGTTGAAAATCTTGTTTGACTTTCTGTCTGTTGTGCAGAACAGAATATTTTAAGAACCATTTCAGTGTCTTTTTGTTCAATGTCATCAAAACTGTTTGGTTACCAACATTCTTTAAAATATCGATTGTGTTGAGTTTGTTTTCTTTTTCTTTGGGGGGGGGGGGGAACTTTCCGTTTAAATTTAAAGGGGACATTTCAATACTTTATTTAAAAATGCAAATTTAAAGAAATTAAGACAAATGCATCTGTGCCATATGTAAATTGACACAAATGAAAACGAGGCAGTGAGGGATAGACAGTCTGTTAAATGAGTTGCTGCAAAAATACATCTTTCTAAAAATTTCCAGTGAGCAAAAAATGAAAAGCATATTAATTCAAATGTTTGTTTTCACATTCTTCTCCATGCCCATTTAAAAGTAGCCTTGTAGTGACAAACAAAATACAGCATATAAACCGTTTCATTATTTGAAATGTAGTTACATGTTTTATGAAATGTGTCTGTTTTTCCCCTGTTGGCAGCTCTCGTACTCGTACCACAGCTCAACAAATGATATTAAAGATATCTTTTATAAATTGTAAGATTTAGTATTTTATAACAGATAATATTTTAAGATTGTGAAGAGTGAATTTAAGACATTTTAATCATTTTTAGGGATCCACAGATCCCCTGTAAATTCAAATAAACTTGATTGAACAAAAAGCAGACATAAAAGACTATTCAAAGAAAAAGAAAAACAGACTTGGAACATATAAAAAAGTCAAAGATAATATATCAGAGAAAAAAAGGATAAAGAAGGGATAAAGAAACATAAGTAAGCAAATGAGAATATTAGAAGAACGAATGAGCAAGAGAAAGATATACAGCTTTCTCCTCTCAAGACTGACATTTAAATCGGACACTATAAAGGCTATCAAATTACCTCCCTGTCAGAAGAAGACAAAGACTTCAGAAGCTCCGGACTAGGGTCCCAGCAGACCATAGATCCCCCAGAAACCGCAGCCCTTCATGGGCTGCTTAACTCCACTCATCCCCCTACTCTCCAGCTGCAGACACTACTGTGATCCCAGAGGAGAGAGAGAAAGAGAAGGGCTGAAGCATGCTAACTAGGGCCAGGCTAAAGGCTAGCCTCAGAGCAACTATGGCGATATTTATTTGATGTTTGTCCACTCAATAGAGAAGTGTGAATAAAAGATGAAGGGATAGACACAGATGGAGGAAGAGGAGAAATGGTGATGGGGGTGGGGTTTTCAGGGGAGATCAAAGTTAGAAGGTTTTTATCGACTAATAATTTTATTGCTTTATCAGTGTTGAGAGTTTTAGCGCTTTTAAAAGGGTACGGCAGCAAGGAAAATTCTGCCATCATTTACTCAGCCTCATGTCATTCCAAACCTGTGTAGTGTGAATGAAATTCGGATGAACTACATTTGCAATCTTGTTATTGTCATGTGACCTACAGCGTCAGTTGCTTCACTTTACTGCCATTCATAAATCCTCTCCCGTGGCATGGGATAATAAAGTGTCCATCCAATGCACACTTCAGAATCTCACCAGAAGTATTTTATGAAAACTATAAATTCGGACATAGTAGGCAACTCTTTTTGCCTACTATATAGTATAAAGGCATATTCGGACGCAGGGATCGTGAGTAGTGTGTTAACTTGGTATGTTACTTTTCCTTGCTAAGTAGCTTTCCCAACACTGAAATACATATATTTCCATACACACTTTATGCACACACAACGTTGGTCTATATGTTTTCTAAAGTTCCCAGGGCAGAATTCCACACATAGACACAGGGGCTCAGGAGGAATCCTAAAGCGATTAAGCAGGTGAAAGACGAGACAAGTACCAATTCAAAGCAAAACAAGAGCCCCACCCAGAAAACCTGAACTCCCGCTCAGGGCAGCAACAGCAAACACTGATCAAATCCTTCTCCCAACGTCTGAAACACTCCCTGGTGGTGTTTGCATGTGGATTAAATTTGTCATGATTCATTGGAAGGTGCATGGTACACCCTTCAACTGCTGTTCTCAGGTCTGCCTGAGTGCTGGATTATATTAGAGGATACAAGAAAGGCAGATCTAATGTTTCCTGTGAAGTGTCCAGATTTCCTCAGTCTCTTGTTTCTTAATAATACACTAGACATGACAGACATTACACTGTGTGTGTGGTACGATTATGAATTGCTCTCTGAACCATGAATCGCTACTAAAATAAACCATGAGTGAATTATAATAGTGATACTACTGTTTGAAATGGGTTTGACTTTTCATAAATAAAGTTAACGCTTTCGGAAGTTGAATAACAATGGCTGCCAACACACCCCCATTTCAAGGCATGCATACAATGCTATCAAATAGGGATGGGCGATGTAGTTTTTTTGATGACATTCAAAATATATCTCTATATTTATTTATATAGTCCTCAGTGTCACATGAGTGGTGACACAAATAAAATTAACAAACCAGAGTTTTATGATTTAGGGCCCTATGATTCTCGCGATGTGGAAAACACAGATGGAATCGTGGAATCTAGTCATAAAAACCTAAAGGTCTTCACAGCAACACGTTAAAATTATAGTTCGGTTTAACTTGAAGAAATTGTAAAATAAATAAATTGCTTAATGTAATGTTACTACTACTACTACTACTAATAAAATGATTAAAACATTATTTTTATAGGAATTTTTTACCAGAACAATGATTTACCAATGTTTATTTAGCAGAAAAAATGTACACACATAACACAGTATTTCAGGGAAAAAAAGAAATAAATAAAATAATAATAAATGATTGTTTTATATAAAATCAATTAATTAGAAATGCTTTTGATTATTACAATTTAAAGAAACCCTTCAAATGGAATTCAGAAAATTAATGGAAAACAGAATTTGGTAAACATAAAACTGAATTTGAGAAAAACAAATATTTCATAGGGCCTTAAAATGTAATTGTTGATAAACTTGCTGTTAAATATTGTAAGTTTCATGTTATCAATTAATTGATTAATAAAATTAATGATTTATAAAATGATTCATAAAATGTAATTTAACCATTAAAACAGAAAATGAAAAAAAAAATGAATTTGGGAATAAATAAAATGGATTTCATAGGGCCCTAATGATTTATTTACTTGATTCACTGAAATGAAACTTTTGAAAATGATTCAGAATTCATAAAAATTAACCAAACTTATTTTACTATTGAATTTTAAATCGGAGGGGTTATTAAGCAACATCATCTTAAAGAAATTAATGGACAAATAAAATGTGCCACAAAATCATCTCAATATTAACAGATGTTGCTTACATTTATATTGTTGCCACAAAAATAATAAAACAAAATATTGTAAATATGCAATAAATTACCCAGCGATACTATCAACTGCACCATGTAACACAATACAGTAACTCAGTATATGCAGAGTGGTACATTTTTAGAGGTCATATAGTGTACTACAAACATCTGGGCAAAACGGTGATCAAACCCTAAAATAATTGTTCTCTCACACGCAACTATGACCAACACATCACATTTCTCTGACCTGAGGCCAGAGAAACGAACTACTAAGGAAAGCAACATGATGCTTTTGTGTCCCGGTTATGTTTCATAAAGTATCAGTGCTCATCCACAGAGGAAGTGAGTTTGTGAGGGATTTTCCATGAGTGTGTGAGTGTCAGAGGTCCATCTCTCTACAGGATGAGATGTTGTGCTACACAGACAACAGTGTTTTATGAGGACGGATGAGGTCTGTTATCAGTACATTCCTCTGGTGTCTGGTTATCTGTCTCAAACAGCAGCAAACATGATCTTTTCAGTCACTGTGGGAAATGAACAAACCCCTCTATGTTTGGGGAGGCAGATGAAGATGGATCAGATTTGCCCTGCAGCTGAACATTTGTATGATTCATGTTCACATCATATCCAAAACTGAGCTATTGGTCAAAGCACATCAGAAGACTAGTCTAGTTCTTTTTGCTCTGCTATGGTAGTAAAAAAATTATCATTAATAAGGTGCAAACCAGCATTAGAAGACATACCAAATATAGCATATTTTTTGTTTGCTTGCTTGTATTAAATTGTTTTATTTTATATTGTTTGTATTGCAATTTACATGAAAGATTAAATAAGCAACATTTAATAAGTAATATGTGACCATGGACCACAAAACCAATTTTTTGAAATTGAGATTTATACATCATCTGAAAGCTGAATAAACAAGCTGAGATACAACTATCTGAAAATCTGGAATCTGAGGGTGCAAAATATTGAGAAAATTGCATTTAAAGTTGTCCAAATGAAGTTCTTAGCAATGCATATTCTTCTTCTTTATTGTTAACTATTGCTACAAATATAGCCGTGCCACTTATGACTGGTTTTGTGGTCCAGGGTCACATATAATTTTCAGTATTCAGTATATTGTCCTTCAAATCTTTACAAATATTGAAAAAGACATTTGGTTTGGATTAAATTATATTAGATAGATAGATAGATAGCTAGATAGATAGCTAGATAGATAGATAGATAGATAGATAGATAGATAGATTACCCACCTCTAGTGCTAAAGTCAATTTAGTTTGCTGTTGAAAATAAATTATATAATTGTCTCATGCCCAAATTCCTGTCTACCCCTCCTGACAATACACACACAGCTGCTGCGCTGCAGACACACTGACCTAAAGACACACACACACACACACACACACACAGTCTCATACAAAGACAAGCAGGAGAGCGGGTATAACAGAGAAAACATACTTCTGTATTTTTAGCTCTTTCTCATCCCACAGGACTAAACCATGTCTAAAGAAAAAGTGCAAGCTCTCCAGCAGTGGTCAGTGCAAATATGCTGAACAGGCATAAATCTAAAACATATTTGACCACACACACACACTTTTCAACACAAAGCGTGTTTGTTCAGAGGGGTCGAGGTGTGTCATAGGGATCCTGTGGCTGAGTGTGTGTGAAAAGGTGTTTTAATATCATTTTATTGCCTGTGTGGTGAAGTGTTTCCACACCACCAGTGCTTCCTGAAAAACATCCTCTGTTAGAAAATGACTTTGTTGGTGAACTGTGGTACATGTATGTCAGCATAGTTGTGGGAGGGCAACTAGTGTGTGTGTATTTATTCAGTGCGTATATGCATGTTTAAAAAAGAAAGTACATATAAGCCAGAAAGAAAGAAAGAAAGAAAGAAAGTGTTTCCCTATTGTTTGGTGATGGTCATCTTGTGTTGTTTTAAACATGAACCCGATCTTCTCTTAAAGGGATAGTTCACCCAAAATTAAAAAAATTCTGTCATTAATTACTCTATGTCGTTCCAAACCCGTAAGACCTTCGTTCATCTTCGGATCACAAATTAAGATATTTTTGATGAAATCCGAGAGCTTTCTTGACTCTGCATACAAAGCAATGCAACTGACATGTTCAAGGCCCAGAAATGTAGTAAGGACATCGTTAAAATAGTCCATGTTACATCAGTGGTTCATCAGTAATTTTATGAAGCTACGAGAATACTTTTTGTGC
>NW_015666540.1:589641-602491 GCF_001515625.1 Sinocyclocheilus rhinocerous
AGAAATGAAAATTCTGTCATTAATTACTCACCCTCATGTCGTTCCAAACCCATAATACTTTGTTCATCTTCAGAACACAAATTAAGATATTTTTGATGAAATCCGAGAGCTTTCTTGACTCTGCATACAAAGCAATGCAACTGACATGTTCAAGGCCCAGAAATGTAGTAAGGACATCGTTAAAATAGTCCATGTTACATCAGTGGTTCATCAGTAATTTTATGAAGCTACGAGAATACTTTTTGTGCACAAAGAAAACAAAAATAACGACTTTATTCAACAATTTCCTCTCTTCTGTGTCAATCTTTGATGCGCATTCACAAGAGAATAAGAAAAGAGAAGAAATTTTCTTTTTGAGAAATATCTTAATTTGTGTTCTGAAGATGAACGAAGGTCTTGCGGGTTTGGAACTATATGTGGGTGAATAATTAATGACAGAATTTTCGTTTTCGGGTGAACTATCCCTTTAAAGTAAGCATGTGTAGACTGCTGTGACTATTGTGTTGTTCCACAGTGGGACTCAAAGAGAGAGGTGAAATGAATCACTCTAACACACACACACACTCCACAAAAAGTCTACACTCCATGAAGCTTCCTCCATTTGCTTCCAGACAACTGTTCAAGTGTCAATAGCATATTGTCACTTTTTAAAGGGATAGTTCATTCAAAAGTCCTGTAATTAATTACACAACATTGTTTTTTTCCAAACCCATTTGACTTACTTTCTTCTGTGGAACACAATAATTAATTTTAGTGAATGAAGACTGAGGCCCTCAAGCTTTGGAGTGACACAAAAGCACCATAAAAGTGACTTATTCACTATTTTACTTCGTCTTCTAAAGTCTTACAATAGTTTTTTTTGTGAAAAACAGAGTGAAATTTAATTTGTCACCCCTTTGGCTTGAGAGTACATGAGAGTTCCTGGGCAGAGTAGCTGTGAATGTTTTTTAAGAATCAATGAATCATTCTTTTGAGACAGATCTTTTTCATGAATTACTCACATACTCGTTTACTTCACAAAAACAATCTGATTTGTTCAAAAATAACACTGATTTGGTCTTTGAGTTAAATTCACTGACTGGATCATCCAGTTGGCCAAAAAATGTTTTTGGTTATGTTCTGCAGAAGAAAGTCAGTCGTACAGATTTGGAAGGACATTAATCAGGTCTCATTAACCAGATCTTGTTAAATGTTACTGATGTGACGTCTCACATGGGAAAAGTAATTTAAAATATGAATTTGAACTGTTGAACTGCTCTCTGGTGAACTGGTCCCTTCGCAAAGTCGCAAAGTATTACTGTTGTAAGAGCATTTCACTGTGAATAAAACGTCCTGGGGTCTGTGTGGCATTTCCTTTGTACAGCTTGGTCACAGTGGGACGTGAGGCCCTGGTTTGACTACACGCCACACACGCAGACATATGAACACACACACACACACCCTCAAACTATGTAATCCAAGTCATGTGAAGAGTGAAGGAGAAAATGAAGCCTAATAAGAGGGTTCAGAGAGGACACGAAGAAGGACCGAGAGGGGGAGAAGGGTTTTAGAAGTGACAAGGAAAGAAGAGAAGGGTTGGAGGGAGAGATTGAGCGACAGATGGGGCTGGAAAATCCATGTTTATTTTTACTGAGCGACGACAGCAGCCCACGAGCTATAACTCCAACACACAGACGTTCAGACACAATGAGCTTTATGTTTGGTGAGAGGAGCCCAGCTCACCTGCTGAAGAGCATCACTTACCCACACAAAAGGTGACAAACAGTCAGCAAAAAGAGAGAGATAGGTTCTGTTTCAAACCTTAGTCAGCTTCCTACCTAGACTCCATCATCATTTTATATATAATAGGTGCTACCAATGCAAAGGCAGCAGCAAAAACATGCCAAAATACTGTAGCTCATTTAAAATCTGGGGTGGCAATATAACAAATGTCCTCTGTGGGTAAGGAAATACCAGAATGAGTTGTGTCTGGCCTAGATTAAAGAAAACTCTTTATTTAAGATGGCAGTTAGGGTCAATTCGAGGCAATAATAAATGTTTATTATACTGCAATTATAATGTATATACTGTAATTAGTACTGAAAATGATGCAAAAAATTGTTTCATCAAAAAAAGATATCACCCAATTATCTTTTATAAAGAGTCTTGAGTACCCTGAAAAGCACTTTAAAATCACAATGTAATACTATTTATTATTGTATATTTGTGTACAAGCTATTCAAGTTTGTCACATTTATTTTGGAACAAATAGATTTAATTGTTATCATTAATTCAGAATATTTATTATAATAATATACTATACTATAATACTTTTTTTGTTTAAATTCAGCAAAGATGCATTCAATTTATTAAAAGTGACAGTAAATTGATTTATAACAGATTTAATTTCAAAATCTGAAAATTCAGCTTTGCCATCACAGGAATTAATTACATTTAAAAAAAATAATAATAATAATAATTTATATTTCACAACATTTAAACATTTAAAAATTCTTACCAACCCCAATAGAAAGAAAGAAAGAAAGAAAAATATTGCTGACACATGCTAGGAAACAACTGTACTGTGCTAGTTGAGTCTCTAGTGCATATGTGTACTCTATGACTGAGTAATGTGTGTGTTTATGTGGTGCTGGGTGTACCATGCCATGCCCAACATAATTTCTCATGTGGCCACTTTGAGGTTCGTGTCCAAACAACATTCACAGAGGTGGAAACACTACAGAGCATTAAACCAGCACAAACACCACCCATACCAGACCTAAGAACTTCCACTCCTGAACGTACTCCTCCAGCTAACAGCCCATGGGAGAGGCTCTCCAGTCTGGGAGGAACGCTAATGATCAGTCCTTTCAAACGGGCTGTACCTCTGAGAAGAGAACCTTTGACCTCAAACAAAAAGGAGGGTGTTTTTATGATCCTAATCCAAAAACAGCCCAGTAGCCCTCATTCTGACATGATTAAGACTGATGTGGAAAGCTTCTGTCACTGAAGCAGCAGAACTGACTAGTAAATGAGTCTCCAAGAGGGGAAGAGGATCAAGATATGGAGTCTATTTCTAGTCATGAGCACATGGACATTTTTTTCTGTATGTTGCACTGATTCATGTTTATCACTGCTTTTATTGCTTTACTTATCTATTATTTATTATTAAACAATATTATTATAAACATGAAACATATGCCATTGCCATTATGGAGGCCCTTCATAATGCAGAGGTCAAGTGCCTGCTCTGCCAACAGTTAGCAATGGCCATTGTATGCAGTGTTCAATAAACAGCTGTTTTACTAAATTCAGTGCAGTCCCGTATTGTGATACGCATCGTATCGTGGCCTATGTATCGTAT
Organism: Sinocyclocheilus rhinocerous; assembly: GCF_001515625.1. Taxonomy (NCBI): domain Eukaryota; kingdom Metazoa; phylum Chordata; class Actinopteri; order Cypriniformes; family Cyprinidae; genus Sinocyclocheilus; species Sinocyclocheilus rhinocerous. The sequence continues at coordinate 592,985 of NW_015666540.1, forward strand.
CGTGATTTTGCTGGTGATACACAGCCCTAAGAGATAGTATGTTAAAAGCGCATTTTACTTCATATCCATGGTGCCCCAAAATAGCACAGTTGAGTACATTTAGTTGATCTTAAGTTTATCTTAAGAAGTACTAAAGAATAATTTTTATTATATTAAGTAAATAATTACTGCGCGAAAATAGAGCACTTTAAGTACATTATGGAAGTGTATTTTTTTTAAGCTGGGTACACTGTAAAAAATGTAAAACGCTGTAAAATGTTAAAATAGATGTATGGGGACATTTTTGGCAATTTTACAGTAAACATTGGAAGTAAAATATATATTCGCAAAAACTATTATTTTCAACCCTCATTCTGATCCTTTATCACAAACACTCGGTTTTAGTGCCATTATCATGATTGATTAGTATCACTGCATGGGAAAAAGATCCCTTATAATTCTACAGGTGGCTACCATGAGATAATGCCATTGGAAAATTACAGTTCATAATACAACCACAAAATAAGAGGTATGATTATGCAACTTTGCCTCAATATTTCCCCCAGGTTGTTTTTAAAATCTGATTTCCATTCAGTTTAGATGTTTACACAATAGTCAATATTCATCTTCTAGTCATTTATCTGCTTTTCTAAAATACGTCAAAGGGAGATTGAGCACAATACCTAAAGCCAGCACTTCCTAAAGCCATGTTAACACTCTCCAAATGCCTCATCATTGAAGTTACATCGTGAAATCACACTGTGTCCAACTGTCCATTCATTCTTTATCATACAATTGACTATCATACAATAGATTATAATGAGAAAAATTTACTTGTTGCAGACCCAAAAGTAGGGATGCAACGATACCATTTTTTCAGATCCGATCTGATCCAGAAAATTCGGAGTATCGTCCGATTCTAATCCGATACGATACCAGCGCAGTTTTTTTTTTTATCAATGTAGAATTTCTATACTTCTGTGTGTTGACCTGATCATCACTCTTGTGTGTGTTAAACACAATCTACTAAATATAGACAACTTCATTTTAATGAAAAATAACAAATGAAAAAACATATAATCATAATCTATGACAAAATTACTATTATAAACTAGGTTAGTGGAAAGGATAATTTAGCAGCAAAAGTTATTTTAGAAAAATCATGAGTGCACAATTTTATAAAATCTAAATATTTAGTGAAATAACATTATTTAGTGAATAAGTGTAATACGAAAAGCTCCAATAAAGGAGCAGCACAAATCGCTTATGCGCATCCCGCGCGCAGAATGATGCGCTTGAAGCAACACGGAGTCACAGCGCGCAGCTCCGCATAGAGAAGTTCAAAGCACAAGAGATACTGATGCGTAGTTTATTAAATCTGGGCGATAGTTTATTGAGCCTTTTCTTTTAAAGGGGTCATATGATGCGATTTAAATTTTTCCTTTCTCTTTGGAGTGTCCTTGATTAACATCAATGACTCGGACAATAGCAACAAAATTAGGCTGCTATCCCTTTAAAACCGAATGCACAGCTGCAATGAATGCAATGTACTGATACACGTTCTCCCTGCTCTTTATGTTCACTTAAGACGTAATCAACTGTGTTAAGTGAATACTCGTCAAAACGGACAATTCAACATCATTTTGTGTGTAATTCTCCGTTCATGCGACACGAAAGAGTACTTGCGCGCTGTAAGACGCGCTTTCCTTGTGTGTATGCTTCAGTGTCTGCGCTCAGAAAACCGGACCGAATTGAGTTCTCTCTTGCGTCGTCATATTTATCCATATGTCTGCTCTTCTCTTACTCCCACATATTGACATTTTTGAACGTTTTATGCAACGTGCAGCAAGTGTATGTTTGCTTTTGTCCCGCCGGTTCATATGTACGCATCTAACCTTCGAACTACGCAGCAGATTCGTTCTGAATTAATCTCTTCCCAAATCGTCCCTCCCTAACATTTTCGTCTTGTTTTTATTCGTTGACGAAAATGTCAATAGATTTACGTCATAGTTTTTGTCATTCAAAAAGAGTTTTAGTTTGTTATCGTCTCATTGTTGCCAGTGAAAAAAATTTTGTTGACAAAAATTATTCATCAACGAAATTAACACTGGTCGTAACTGAACACGACGCGCAGTTTGAATGCTCAACTCGAATTTAACGACTTAAATATTAATCTATTCTGTACCTCACATTAAACTATGGAACAGCTTCAGAACACTTGGACTTGGACTTTATGGTGCTTTATAATGTTTTTGTGCTTTCATGGGGCTTAACAATAACACAGAATAGTATACGCACAATATCGGATGTGGTTCGGTCTCGTCTGACCGATACCCAATCTGGCAGATAATGCCAGTATCGGAGCCGATACCGATACTAAGTATTGGATCGATGCATCCCTACCCAAAAGTAGGATCTTTCCATCTGTTTACCTTCCCTGGGCCCCCATATTCATGAATGTGTGGGCACACGCCAACATCTATGTGTGCGCAAGCGCATGGGTTGTTTGATCCACTGCATTATGCTCTGAAAACACAATGGCTATTGGATTAGGCCTGAGCACAAGGACAACACAGCTTTCATTGCTATCATCGCCATCATCATGAGCGTGTTACTGGACACAGCGGCCCTCTGCCCCAGGGCTCCTCTGATGGAAAAACAAACCTGAGCCAACAGACAGAGCTTGGGCACGTGGGCCGGTGAAAGCACAAAGCTAACACACATCATCCCAGATCTCATCTGAAGCGGCCACCGAAACAAACTAGAGAATCAAAGCTTTATGAACCATGAAGTAACAGACCTATTCGGAAAGTCATGAGCAAATGTAGCTTTGAGATGGAAAGCACATGGCTTCTTCATATTGGCCCGAATATAAGACGACCCTGATTATAAGACGACCCCCCTTTTTCCAGATGTACCTTTTGGAAAAAGGCTTTTTAAAAACCAAATCTTGTTTTTTCTCAATCCCATAGTGCCCGTAAATCCCTGTAACCAAGGATTTAACATAGTCAAAAGTCTACAAACAGCTGAAGGTCCTCATAGCATGGTAATGCCACCAGTAATCCAGCTGGCTTTAGAATGGGAAATAAACTCCATAAACTGCACTGAACTCCATAAACATGGCATACAATACATCATCGGCCTAATAAAGGCTTCAAAAGAGGATAAAAGGTCAGTCAAGGCCAGATAAGCTGGATCAGGGCACACTCGGACAGGAGAGGCTGGTGAGACCTGAAAGCGCAAGATCAAGAGGAACATCAAGGACTCAAAAACAAAACACTGAATGAATGCACACATCTGGACCAGCCAATATATGAAAGGCATGAAACTTCAAGAGAGCTTCCAACCACAGAACGATAATATGAATAAAAGGCGTTGAAAAGCAGAGACAGAAAACAAACTGTCCAATGGATTTTGTGTTTCAGTCGTACACAGGAATGCCAACCGATGACATTTCTGAGATGGATGACATAACTTAGAAAAACACATACTTATCATTTAGATATCATTTGTTGCGTTGCTGTGTGTCACTAAGAGTTCAAGCAGACAAGACCATCGACTAGCCTCTAAACCAGGGGTCATTGTCCACATGGCAGAACATCAAAGATTAAAGACTGACAGTCTGTCAGTCCATCAAAACCTGTTACATAACCACATATTTCATCCGTCTTACTCAACTTATTCTGTTCTTTGTGCAGCTTCACTCCTGCATGTGTGTGTGATTGTGAAAAAAATCTTCCCTCCGTCTTTAATCCATCTTACTAAGCCTCCAGATGTACAGAAGGCTGAACGTGACAGCATCTAACTGAGGGAAAACATGTAGTATTCTCATAGACACCAAAACACTACAGTACACACCTTAATAGTTCACAACAAAACAATTACAGGTAGGATCATGCAACTTTGGCTCAATAATTCCCCTCGGGTTGATCTCAAAATCTAATTGGCATATGGTTAAAACACACGCACACACAAAACAATTAACATAGCCCTCCAACAGTTTCCTTCTTCTAAACTTCATCTGAGATCAACTGAACCTATAGTGTCACCACTTTCATAATTACCAATCTCAATGTTTTTTTCTCAAAAAATCATAGTATGTAATACTGTTAGTGACATTACAGTGACTGCAAAATATATAAAATATAAACTAGGGGTGCTCCGATTGATCGGCTACCGATCACTATCGGCCGATAATCACGTTGGGATGTTTGATCGGCAGTCAACTAAAAAGTACTCACCTTCATATTTCTTAATTAAATAACTTATAAAGTAATTTTAAAACCTTGTGTGAGACGTAATTTCACAAACAGCGTGAGTGAATCACCGCGCGCGCTCTCTCTCAAAATACGCAAATGTCTTCAAATCTCCACATCGCGTCTGCACTATAAGCGAGCTGCACGCTGCACAGTTGACACAGGAATTGTCACTTGCAAAATCGAGGCAGTGTCACATCGTCACTAAAGTTTATAAATTGCATTACTTTTTAATTCTCGCCAGTGTTTAACCATTCAGCGCTTGCGCGCACTCATGCACACTCGCAGCGCACACACATAATGCCAGGTTCACATTACTCCATTTGCAGTGCGAATGTGGTGCGTATTTTTTCTGCGCTCACGTTAACAGATTAATAAAGCGTGCACACGGTTGCGGTCTGGCAGTGCGTTTAGGAGCGGTGCGTCTGCAGCAGTCTGCAGAGTGATACCGGTATTACCGGTGTTGTCACACGTCAATTAACCGGTGGGAAAATTTCCTCACCGTCACAACCCTTGTTTCTGCACCGAATCTATTGCTGCGCTGAAAGCGAAGAATTAAAGTAACAGCGCATTGTTTGCAGTAAATATGAACATGGATGGATTGACACGAAAATGTATTAATTACACCATAAATGCATATTTATATTATATTGTATCATATTTATACAAGTCTACTGTGTTTTACAGTCAGCACATGGTTTTTTGGCTAGGTTTAAAGGGAAAGAGCACTTTTAGATAAACAAGGAAAAATAGATGGCACTCGTGGAGGTAGGAAAACAAAGTTCTTTATGAACCGCAGGATTGCTTGTAATAAAGATTTAAAGAAGGCTTTAAAAAGATTGGTATCAGTGATCGGTATCGGCAGATACTGCTTTCTGTGATCAGCGATCGGTGAACGGCCTCAAAAATCCTGATCGGAGCACCCCTAATAAAAACAGACAAGCAGCTGTATATAGTTACATTCACAAAAGTCTTTAATATGGTATGAATATACTGTGCATCTCAAGTAAAAATATTTATGTCCAGTAAATATTTTAAATTCACCCCCTATTGGTAGGTGCAACAAAAAGGTCATTTTGGACCGAGCATGTGACACTTTGGACTCAGGTTCTAGCACAAACTACTTCAGTATCTTAGGCCCCGTTTACACTAGTGCGTTTTCGTTTTAAAACACATAACTTTTGCTACGGTTACGCCTATTGTTTACACTACTCCAGTGTTTTCGACCCTCGAAAACGCTAACTTTTGAAAATGCTGCAGACCCCGATTTAGTTTGAAAACTCCGGGGTTGCGTTTCAGTGTAAACGGACCAAAACTGAGAAAACGATGGCGTGGCTGCCCACATTCGCTCTGCGTGTCCTTGACGACCATGTAAACAATAACATCATGCTCATTGTTGTACCCATAGATATGTATAGGTAGATTCCCCATTCGACCACTCCAAGCACGTAGACGCGTCCGCCATCTGAATAATAGGGAATCTACCTATACATATCTATGGTTGTACCTGCATGAATGGTCAAGTGACATGCCTTTTCGGTTGTGTAGTGTAGACAGAGATCGTTTCTGAAACGGCAGTGTAGATGAGGATCGTTTTCATTTTAAAACGAAAACGCACTAGTGTAAACGGGGCCTTATTGTCAGGCTTTTTTACCCTTTTGGAATTCTGGGTACTCATTTGAACTCAGTGCTCTGGCTGCATCATACCTTGCCCTCTGGACAAGCTTTACTAGATGTGCCTGAACAGAGATACATTTTTGTAGTGCTGGGTGGGGATGAACTAATAAATCAATGTAGCAGGATTTGCTCTGTGGCTGTTTGCACACATTGGCTTTGCGCACTAAGATGCTGTATCAGCCAGGCATCATCATCATCATCAAAAAAAAAAAAAACACTGTAGATGTTTCATCAGTGTTGTAAATACTATCATGACACTAATGCCCTTTCCTAAGGCCACTCATACACATGTGGGAGGGCCTCATGCTGGGAAAAATGTCCCATTTACAAGCAGAAAGAGTCAATCATACTTTCACATGTCCAGGCCTGACGTTATCTGACTTTAATCCTCATGGCTTTTGCAAGCTTAAAATCCCAGCACTTATACGGGGAGATTTCCCGTTTCAAATGGATGAGCAAAGGAAGAAATGCAACTAAAACATTTTAAATGGACATCAGGCTTTGCAGGTTTAGGTTCACTGGCTGACTACTGTACTGTACTCTTTCTGGACTGTTTCCTAAATCTCAAGCAAAAAAAAAAATTTGATGCATTGATATTGAGAATTCTGTAATAACAATTTAATTATTTTCATGTTATGACCAGCTACACTATCTACATATACTATAAATAAATCATTTTAAAATAAAACAACAAAAACTAAAATCAATCATTTTAAGTGATATCATGTAAAGTATGAAAAAAAAAAGATTTTAATTTTGAGTTTGCTAAAGGTTACATTCTATAGTTATTACTTTATTATAAAGATTAACTTGAAGTGAGCATTAGATGATGGAAAAATTAATCAAAAAGTAAAAATAGAGGAAATGAGGAGCACAATTAAATATCCAATACTGACAGCTAATAATAATAATAAAATTATTTTTGTCTCACAATTCATACCTTTTTCTTACAATTCAGGAGGAAAAAGTCATAATTGCGAACTATAAACTCAGAATCCTGACTTTATTTCTCACAATTCTAAGTTTACATCTTTCAATTCTGAGTCTACATCTTGTAAATTTTTTTTTGTTGCCAAAAATGAAAGGTAACTGATTTCGATTTTTCATCTCACAATTCTAACTTTTTTCCTCTCAATTACAAGTATATATCTCACAAATCAGATTTTTTAATTTCAAAATTGATTTATAAACTTACAATTGCCAGTTAACATCTATCAATTTTGCAAGAAAAGACAGAATTCTGAGGTACAAATTCAGAATTGTGGGGAAAAAGTATTAATTGTGAGATAAAATGTCGCAATTACTTTTTATTTTTATTCTGTGATGGAAACAGGCTTTTATATGATACTGATATATTGCACATTCCTAAAAAAAGATGATGGGACTAAAATATAGTCATGATTAATTCAAAACTTCAAAAACATTTGGCTCAAAACCAATCATAAATATTGCTGAAAAACAGAGTCAGTAAAACTTTCTTCTAGTTATTATTACCACCATTAGTTTCAGGGAAAGTCTACAAATTCATGCAGATCAGAAAGAAACTAGTATCATGGGAAACATAATGTATAATGAAGTATAACGGGAATCAGTTCATTTGGTGGTCGGCTGACCAGGCATTTGGGAATAGTTTGGCATAACAGCTGATGTACATTTGAGGCTGTATAAGTGAATTTCAATGAATGTAGGCTGTAGGTACACTGAGTTTATGTGTGTGCGTGTGTGTGTAACCAGCCATTGCTGCATACATCAGGGGCTGAGGTCTGGTGGTCAGGGAATGAAAGAATAGTTTTGCTGTTTTCCCATGCTGAGTCCTACGGAGGTCAAAGGTGACGATTTTCCCTGGGTCTGGGTTTGGATTTGGGTTGGACTTGGACCCAGAAATCCCTTCTGAGTCCATGCATACAAAACACACCAAACAAAGAGAGCAAACGCAAGAAAGAGAAGTAGAAAAAAGGTATTCCTGATCACGAGAAAAACAAGGAATTATGACCCCTAAGCTGTGATTATTTTGATCACTTAACTAAAAAAAATGCTCAGATTGCTCACAGAACATGAGCTTTAGCTGTTTATGTAAATGCACAAACACACTGACATTACAACCAGACAACAACGATAACAACCACAGCTAAATGAGTCCTAATTAGACCTCTGAGGTTTCTAGTGTAAACATACACAAACAGAGGACACAGCAATCTCCTGATCTCTAAACACACTGGTGTGATCATTTACTAACTGATAAACTGTAAGATAGTGAACTAGAGCACTACTGTTTGTGTGATCAGCTCCACCCTTTCAGACCATCATATGAGTGGAGCAGACACACACATGCTAAAAATATCCAGAGAAGACTGACAGAAATTCCACAGCTCAGAAGGAGATTGTGTGTGTTTGTATGCACTTGGAAACTGACAGTGTTACAGTAATAAAACAATGTATTAGTACTCTAACAGAATTGCATCTTCCAAAGAAGGCTGTAAATCACGTTGTGAGCCAGACTATTATTGAACTGACTTGGTGTGGTCAAGTGGTTAAGACAATTTGGGCTGGTAACCAGAAGGTTGTAGGTTAAGCTTGTGACTGTTATTTTAAAGACTGTATTGTAATTTGCTTTATATAAAAGTGGCTATTAAAATGTTAACTGTATGCATACTCATTAACCTATTAATGTCGTAATTTTAAAATAGTAAAACATAAAAAGCAACAACAATGGCAAAAATGTATGTTCTGCAAAGTAAAACGGTTTCTAATGCAGTCTGGAAAAATGAACTTAGGATCTCCAGCTTGATTCATCATCAGGTGTTTCCCCTTTAAGGCCAACAGTAGTTGACCTTGACCTAACACCTTCAAGCTAAGCTATACACAAACACATACTTTGACCTCTGACCTTTAAAGGGGTCATATGATGCGATTTCAAGTTTTCCTTTCTCTTTGGAGTGTTGCAAGCTGTTCGTGAATAGATAAGATCCCTAAAGTTGCAAAGACTAAAGTCTCAAACCCAAAGAGATATTCTATTTAAAAGTTAAGATTTGTCCACGCCCTCCTAAAACGCCTCGGTTAAACACGCCCCCACATGTCTACGTCACTGTGTGGGAAGACTTGCATAACGCCCCGCCCAAATGTTCATGCAAAGAGAAGGGGCGACACTTTGATTCTCGCTGTAGTATTGTTGCTGCCGCGGCCGAGATCGAAAGTGCCTTTTTGGCAGTATTTTGGATTTTTAAAAGCCTGTTGACTTTTGCCATTTATCTAAGGTGATTTTGGAAGTTTTTTTAAACATTCGTTTCTTATTTAATTGGTTCCACAGTGTTTGCTGATTTTTACTTTATTTAAACTTTGTGTAATTTATTTATTTTATTTGACATCAAGTAGGGATGCACCGAAATGAAAATTCTTGGCCGAATCCGAAACCAAACAAAATTAAACACTAAGCCGTAGGCCGAATACCGAACACGATTTTTTGATTTTTTTCCCCATGTATTTTGCCCCAAAAAATTTCACTATTGCATAAATTAAAAATCCAAAATGTGCTTTTTACTGTTTTGTCTTGCTTTTCAAAGAAAAAAAATAAATTACAAAACAATTTAAAAATAAT
>NW_015666540.1:603830-604700 GCF_001515625.1 Sinocyclocheilus rhinocerous
CCCCTTCCTTTTCTCATTGAAGACATGCGATGCAGTCCTAAACAGTCTCTCGCTGTCTGTGCTTGTAATGATTTTTGCGTCTTTCTCCGACAGTTTAAACGCTTCCACACTGCTGACTTGTGTGCTGCATAATAAAGAGTGGGTGCCTCTCACTCTGCGCTGGTTGCTATTTGATCTCGTCATATCATTGTTTGGTACAATTTATTCGGTCTTTTCGCTTATTATCTGATAATAATTTTAACCGAATAATTTCGGTTGCCGAACATTCTGTGCATCCCTAACATCAAGGTGTATGCTGTGCCTCCAAGCTTTCTTATTCGTTTTGCGCTATTTGAAAGTGAAAGTAAAATGCACACGCCGCTTTTACAAGCTATTTAAAAGCGAAGGAAAGCAAGGAAAAGAGGGAACGCCCCTGCCCCCACGGTGATACCGGTATTATTGGTGTTGTCACATGACAATTAACCGGTGGGAAAATTTCCTCACCGTCACAACCTTAGTGGAGATGCTGTGTGTTTCGTTGTGAAAGCGAAAATACTTTGTTTGGCCTTCCAAAACTAGAAATCAGTGGTTAAGTTGTATTTACAACACTGTTCCAGAACAGTTAAAACCAAATATTTGTGTGTGTGCAACGCATTTTACGGAGGACTGTTTCCTGAACCTGGGAGAGTAGCCTACAATGCCGGGCTGTTCTGACTCACAGCCTGTAAGTATGTATTCATATTTAAAGAATTTGCCACTGATGATTCAAATGTGAGTTTTGAGCAGTGTAGAGTAGCGCGCGTAAAAAGACTAAAAAGACAATTATAATCAGTAATTATGTCCCCTGGGTGCAACAAATGCCTCGTTTATAATGGGCTTTATGGGCTTTAT
>NW_015666540.1:604903-605013 GCF_001515625.1 Sinocyclocheilus rhinocerous
TGTTTTTTTTACTTTAAACCGCATAAACACCATAAACACAACCAAATACACAAAATAATATTCTTTTTTAGCAACGTCATATGACCCCTTTAACAAAAAAAACAAAAAAA
>NW_015666540.1:607767-608019 GCF_001515625.1 Sinocyclocheilus rhinocerous
GAGTAGCGCTTGTTGTTTGCCGTTTCTCCGATCACAAATGCAGACATGGTTTTATGTTTACGCGGCGCGATGCAACGCAACGCGTAAAAAGACAGTATTAGTCATTATAATCAGTAATTATGTCCCCTGGGTGCAACAAATGCCTCGTTTATAATGGGCTTTATTGTTTTTGTCTCGTCACATGCTTGAGGCATTCGGCCAATCACAACGCACTGGATAGCTGGCCAATCAGAGCACACCTCGCTTTTCAGA
>NW_015666540.1:608038-627429 GCF_001515625.1 Sinocyclocheilus rhinocerous
CAAAAAAATGTCCTTCATTTAAAGCTGCAGTCCGTAACTTTTTTGTGTTCAAAATTTACTAAATGTATCTAATAAGCGATTACACCATGAATCCATTTTCCAAACTGTGTTTTTGGCTTGTCCTGAATCACTACGGTACACCTATAATAAGTGTTTATATTCAGAGTATTTAGACTGGTTCGGGTAGGTACCACTGCGGAGTAGCCCAGTACCTGCGTGATTCGCCATAGACATAAACAGAGAGAAGTAGCTCCGGCTACAATGTTCTTCCGCAAAACGCACGCAGTTCTGTTTATTAACCGCTAGAGCGCCAAAAGTTACGGACTGCAGCTTTAAAATGTCATATGTTTTACTTAAATATATAAGGATTACAAAGCTGGTCCAGTCCTATATCAGCTTTGGCCTAAAGTATATGAAAACAATAGCACATTTCTGATTAACCTGAAGTCACAAACCAGCCTAACATGACAGTCCCTGGTATGGTTAAGCACTCACAAACAGTAGTAATGAGTCAAAGTCTAACTCCTTCCCATCTGAAACTATTAGCAGGATAAACAAGACATTAAGACACAAAGAACAAGAAATGAATCAATTCAGGTTAACCAAATCTGGCATTATAAACAAACTGAGGAGCAGAGAAAGCAAACAAGCCTTTCTAATGCTATTAACTCATCTTCTTTCTCTTCCCTATCAGGGGTGTACTTAAAAGATCATATAATTCAGTATTTAGAGCCTTTTAAAAACTACGACCTTATATTTACACACACAAAAAATTCAACCTGAACATAGGTGTGGTGACAAATTCTCACACAAGACCTGATACTCATTTGGAAACATCTGTCTCAAATTTGCAAGAAGTATGAGGCAAAAGAATTCATATTAAAATAAATTTACTCAATATTTTAAATAAAATAAAGATTCTCATTGAACACAAAGTGACAATGACTTCTATCAATTCCAACCCTCATGAGCATTTGTAATTACAGTACTAGTTTGTGATTTCATATAAATTTGTACCATCTGACATGCACAAAAACATACTGTAGGTAAAATGTCACCATGAAGGTCCACCCCTAAACCCACTCCTAAATCTAACTCTAATGGAGTGTAAGTTGATCATTAAAAAATGTTAAAATGAGATTGTATGCATTCATACATATTCTCAAACAGTTCAGCAAATTGTAAAATGTTTAAGATTGGCATGAGACTGTCTTAAGTCATACATCCTGTTACATGGTATTGTCTTAAGAGCAGGACATCCAAAGAAGAGCTCTCCCTGTGGGAGCCTTTATTCGCCTTCACTGGTGACTCGTGTTATTTGCAGCATTTGTAGTACCACTGAACACAACCCTCTTCTATTAGACAGTGGATGGTAACATACCAGTTTACACTATACATATATACAATATTAATTAACTACATGTACTTACTATATGGTTAGTTTTAGGATTAGGGTTTGGCTTAGGGTTACTTCCTTGCATGCAATTATGCATAATTAATTGTTATTATAATAGTACGTACATGTAACGTGTAACAAGGACACATTAAAATAAAGTGTTACCGTATAACTTGGTATAACCTGTTGTATAACAGCAAAAAAAGTAGAGCAAAATGGTCAGTTTGCTCATGTATACTGCACTTCTCCATGAATATATACACTACCATTCAAAAGTTTGGGCTTGGGAAGATTTATGCTTCTGAAGAAAAATGTTATGCTCATTTATTTGCTGAAAACAGCAATATTGTGAAATGTAAAATATATATATATATTTTTTATTTAAAGCTGAATTTTCAACATCAATACTCTTGTCTTCAGTGTTAGCCTACATGATCCTTCAGAAATCATTCTAATATGCTGACTTGGTGCTCAATGCATTTCTTATTATTATTAATGTTAAAAACAGTTGTTCTGCTTTATATTTTGACTTTTTTTCTGGATACTTTGATGAATAGAAAGCTCTGAAGAACAACATGTATTTGAAATATAAATCTTTTGTAACATTGTTATTAATGTCCTTACTATCACTTTTGATCCATTTAATGCATTCTTGCTGAATAAAAGCATATTTCTTGAAAATAAACCTATATATCTATGCACTAGGGGGTTTCTGCTGTAGGGGTGTCGGTGGGCGCAGATGGTAACGTACGTTAAAGCAGATCTATCACGTCTGACAGAACTTCGGACCTTAAGGAAAACTGCATTCTCTTCACCTCAAATCATTACACCAACATAACACCATGTGCTTGTCCCATAACATTCACACCAGCCTTTTGTCTTGCGGACCCAATCCATAGTTCATTCTGAGTGCAGCCTTTCAAACTCACATTTAGCATTCAATGGCTGCTATTAGATAGATATACGTGTTCTTCAGAATCAATAATCGCGTAACAGCTTCTAACTTTCATCAATAAGTCATTAACAAACATACTTAGCGTCAGTGCTTAACAAATCCTGAAATATCGACATATGTATATGATATGAATCAAGTTTTATGTTCATTATTAACTGATGAGCTGCTATATGTTTGTTATTGACTTGTTCATAAAAGTATAAACACTAAAGTAGGCAACAAATACGAGATTGAGCCTTTAAACTTACGTATTTTAATGGTTTTGGGATCAAACTTGTACACGGTGAGCTGTAATCTCTCCAAACGCACTTGAATAGTTGATGTCCTTCGCGTGATCAACACAGCCTGAGTCTCAATTCCCAGGAATATGTCACTGGCATGCCGCGATAGATCGGACAGTTGATGTAGGATGCTGGTGAGCGTATGACAACACACTTCTTCCAAAGAAGAGAACAAAACAGGTTTGCGCACTCTGCGACCGTCCGGCGTCGTGAAGCTCTTCTCGGAGCCAGCGCTCCCTCTCAACCTGCTCACCAGCTCAGGCTCAACGGTTCTCTCGGGGAACGGCATTTTAAATCGTGTTTAAATTTGAGACGAGCATCGGGTTGAGGGGAGTTAAAATCCAAACGATGTATCCCAGAAGTTGCCGTGAGAAGAAGGTCTGCTTACAAAAGGTCCCGCCATAATTTTTTGAAAGATGCAGAAGCAGTTTGGGACGTTTTTGCCGCTGGTGTTCGGGAGCATCGGGGAACATGAGTTTGAAAGCAGCGAGTCGACCCGAAAACGTGAAGAGAAAGTATATGGAAAACACGGAGAGGCTTCCCAACCACCTGTAGGAACTGGAAGTGGATTGGCGAATCCACAGCGCTGTGAGGGAGAGGTTACCTGCCTTTAGCGTCTGCTGCGTGGAAAACTCGGGATGGATACTATGGTTCTCACGGACTTCGAGGCTTTTTATTGCATTTTCAGGTATCTGCAGGGCATTTTAATAATACTGAGTAATGTTTCTTTTTATTAGTATTTATATTTTAAATACCATGGTTATTTTATTTTTTATTCAATGTCAGAAAAAATGTTGGCAGTCTTACAAAGTACATTAAACAGATTTGATTCTAAATATTACATAAGAAAATTTTAATTTCAAGCATTTTCAAAGGAAAAAAAACAAACAAATAATACATGTAAAAGAAAAGATGTTCTGTGTGTTTAAAGACAATAATCAGTATGTTCGGTATGACTTAAAAATAAGTTAAAATACGTTTTAATAAAAAAAAGTGCTAAAATAATTGGTAAATATCAAGATATAAACAGACAAATTATATCCTTTAACATTTACAGCACTTCAGAACAACAGTTCAATAGTACAGTAGTTTGTTAAGTATGAAGTACTTTATTTACAGTAGTAAATTCGTTTGGAATCAGAAAACTATTCACGGTTCATTATTTTAATCTACTGGTGTAGATCCTGTTGAAATAAAAATAAAATAAAATAAACAGTCAATGTATAACCAGTCTATTTTGCTTGTGAAAGGAACAAAAGCTGGTGTTTAGAAATGCCCGTGTTTCATATCTACACTATAGCTCCATCTTGTGGCTGCAAGTGTAGTATGCTCTTAAAAACAAACCCAAAGAGCCAGGAAGGATCAGATAAGTTTTTTGTGTTCTGCTGAACTGTTAAGGAAGTGGACTATTGTTTGTTGTGGCAATGGAACCAGCTGAGACTGCATTTTTGGATGGGAGTGATAGTGCTCATTTTCCTGTTAACATTGAGCCTGCTGAAACTTCCTTTTGCATTGAGAAATCATGACCTGTGGTTGACAGCACTACAGTGATGAGTCACAAACTGCTCCAAGCTATCACTATAATAGCCTTTGTTTGTAAATGCAGATTCATTAATGAACATAATGAAATGAACTGATTGATGAGTACTGGGGAAAAATTCTTAGATATCAAGGATTTTTTTTTTTAATGATGCTGACTTTTATTTGGGTGAAATGTACTGCTTATTGTATGTATTTATTTCACAAAATGTGGTTTTCTTTTTCTGTAGGCCTATCTGTCAATATGGGCCAACAGCATAAAAAAATTCTAAATAGTGTGTCAAATAGACATAAAAATACGGCACCATCTATTGAATTGTCAAGCCAAAAATAAATAAATTAAAATTTGTGTAATGGATATGATTAAATAAATAAGATACATTTTATCTATATAAAACAGTGTGAGGTTAGGTGCTTTTAAAATGTGAGTGAAATTTATTTTTACATAATTAAGTGAAAGGGCACATTTGTGCTAAAATATTTTAGTAATAGGAGTTTCAGTGGAAATGTTGCGATTAAAAAAAAGTTGCACAAACAAGTAGAGCATGTTTTACCCCATTTCTCAAGAATTAGTGAGCGGGTACTGTAACACATCGTCTGAGTATGTAAAACATGCACATGACTAGAAGGTTATCAGAAAAGAATCAGGAGGTACATACAGAGGAACGCAAGTTTAATCAAATATGCGCTTCAGGATACTCATCCTCGAATGCATACAGATCAGATCACACTAGCGAAACCAATACAAAAACACTTCTTCATGCCTTTATGGTCAGAAAATCACTGGAGTTTCCACTTTAAATACGAAGACAATTTTCAGATCAGATACCCTATTGCTCGTTGTCTTTTCCCCAAAAGCTGTACTTTTAGTACCATGCCAAACGTTACACTTTCACTATACAAAGGCCTGAAGTCAGCATTACAAAAATTGAAAAAGAAAATTACATGGAAAAAAATAACCACAGAAACTTTTGTAATCAATCGACTGTGCATGTGACATTAATGTAGTCTTTGGACAGCTTTAGCACGATGGTCTCTATGAACACGGAATCATCACAGCTCTCCAACACACTGCTTTATTCATCATGTGAACACAGTGTAACAGCATCTGCATCTGTATATATGGACGATGTTTGATCACAGTTGGATAGCAGTGACCTGCATTACACAGGCGTCTTTGACATACAATCATGAACGCGACACATTTCACTCAACGATACAGCCAGTGACGAATCCAGAGTGGCTAGAGCAGATATTTTTGAAGAAAAGAAGTCTGCAAATCCTCAGGAACTTCACTGTAATAATCTTCAATGCACTGAACAGTCCAATAAATAACAGAAAAAGTTAATCAGCAACTCAAATGCAGCTTTTGATAGTTAGTCTCAATCAGCTATACAAACACTTCCTTATTAATATAATGACAATGAGAGATGCTTGTTATTTCTGCCATAGAGAACCAAGTACAAGAGTGACGAGTAGAAAGTTCAATCAATATACATTAAGTTTGAAGTTCTTACATGGCTGTTTGTAACTACATGCATAAAGCAACAAAGAAATGACCAAACTGAAAGGCAAGAATATTTCAAACTCCTAGCTGTGCCACATTAAAAGTCAATACTGATAAATCTCGCATTGACGACATATGCAAAACAAACCGAAAATACAAAAAACGAACACGGACAATAAATCTGGGGCTCTGTGGAAGCAGAGAAGCGAACGTAGGAGAGATGGGATAAATGTTATAAGAATTAGAGACACAAACATGACCCTACTCTACCGCAGAGATGAATAAATATTAAACGTTTTAGACACAATCCATCCCGTTTAGAAAATGCTGCAAAATCTCTTCTCATAAAGGCCTCCAGATCCACCTTTGCATTGTTAGAAAAGTCCTTTCCATTCGTTTTATCTCACACTCGCCGATGCTCTTCAGTTCTGTGTGCTGATAGGAGGAAAACATGTCGTTTGTAGGCCGTTTTAATTAGGACACACTAATTTATCCTGCACCTCTTTGGATGACATTAGAAGATGGAGGCTGAAGTTAGAATATCAAGCACAAAATCAGAGTACATCTTTTAGAGTGCAAAACAGAGGTGCCAAGCACATGGCCCATTCCTCCTGGACTCAAACAGCATGACAGACACACTCATAAAGTTTGCATACACATCGAAACACACACTCATTCATGTTAAATTTCTTTGTCCCTTCCCCAGTAGTGGACATCCCATAAATTTCCTTATTTTTGATCTCTCTCTCTCTTTCCATCTATCTCTTAACATACACACACACATTCCTGTCCCACAGTCTTGACTCCAGGCTTATCTGGTGTAATATACTCTGTAGTAGACGGTTTTAGACCTCCAGAGCGAGTAGGAGTTGTCAAACTTGAGCAAGTATATACCACGGCCAGGATATTGGTGACTCCCAGCGTACACCTCCTCATGACAGTCCCGCCGGTACACCGGCACTATCTCATCCACCTGCGGTTTCCCAACCTCTTTCTTGGCTTTCTCCTCCTCAGACTGGCCTTCACCTGAGAGAAAGAGAACAGGACTTAAATCTACAAATCATATTTACAGAAAACGTAACAACAGAAACTTCATTCAAACAATCTACCTAAACTTTAAATCAATTTAATTTTATATCAAAAGTAGCCTTATGATTTCCACAATTTAAAAATTAATTGATATTAAAATTCTGGCTGTTACCAATAAGCCGGTAATTATTTTCATTTTACGGCCAATATCCAATAAATGGCTGATATTAAAATTCTAAACTATTTTGTCAAAATATATACAAAAATGACAATTTACACTACAAATGAAATTCCTAAGTTATTTTACATTTGAATTCTCTGATGTCTTCGAATCTTCAGGTCAATAGCAGACTCGGATTATATAATTATAATAAAACAAGAATATATTTTACAACTGCAACTAAAATTATTTTTCATATTTCAGTATATTAATTATTTTACTCTACACCAGTAAAACTACAATACTTATGGCTTAATTTCATTTGCAAGAGTTAAACCCTTGTAGTGCTGTCAAACGATTGATCGCGATTAATCGCCTACAAAAAAGTTTTTGTTTTCATAATTTGTTTATACTGTGTATATTTATTATGCATTTATAAATAAACACACATACACAGTATATACTTTGAAAATATTTACATGTCTATATTTATATTCATATAATTTATATTATATATAAATATTAAATATATAATCATAACATTTTTCAAAAATATATACATGCATGTGTGTGTATTTATATATACATAATAAATATACACAGTGCACACATTTTATGTAAACAAAAACTTTTATTTTGGATGTGATTAATCGCGATTCATCGTTTGACAGCACTAAACGCTTGAGCTTTTCTTTTTAAAGAAAACTGATAATTGTGTATATTTATTTGCACTGACATTAAAATTCTGTTTAATACCAATAAATCACTATTTTCATTTTATGACCGATATTAAAATTCTATACAAATTGTTTAAATAAAAACTGTTTTAAATATTACAAGTGAAACATTATAATGTACAGTATGAAAATGAGATTTGAGATTTAAATGTGAGCATTACATGGGAAAAGTAATCTAAATGAAAAAATAGAAGAAATTAAATATCCAGTATTAGCCGATAACATGGTAGCAAAGAATCAACACATTCGTGCCTCACCTTCTTCATCCTCATCTTCGTCACTAGACTCGCTGACATGCACGCTGACCGATGCGTTAGTAGAGTCAGTCCATTCAAAGAAGACTCCAAAGCCAATGTCATAATAGTCACTGGCAAACTCCCAGAAGAGATAGGAGCCCTCCTCGTGGGTGGGAACCCGGACGGTCACCACTTCCCCCCGGCCCACTGTGATCACAGAGTCCACATCCTGACGGATCTTCTCTTTAAAGTCTTTTATCTGTGGCCGGGTCCACATGGAGGGGGCTGCTATTACAGGGGGAGAGTCTGAGAACCAGGAATATGGTATATTAGAGAATGTGTCTTTTTAAATTCAACTCGATTTCACTTGATTTGATTTCAATTAGGGCCGCACAATTAATCTAATTTCTAATCGCCATTACAATTATGGATGCCACAATTACGTAATCGTTCAAAGCGGCAATTAATCGTTCAAAGTCCACTTATGTTATTCTGCGTGCTTAAAATGCGTTTTTTTTTTCTTTCTACATGTTATCTTAAGGGTTTTTCCCATTATTTTAAATTTAGTTTTAGTATAACATTATAATACCATTCATATTTTTACTTTTTTATAATTTAAAGAAGAAACCAATCCGTGTAGCCCTAATTTCAATTCACAACCTCTATATTCAGATCTCGATTTAACTTAATTTGATAGATTAATATGGATATATATCAGGTACAGTAGGCTTTTTTTCTCAATGGGAAACCGAGAGAAAATTTAGTTTGTTTGATTTTAAGTTGACATTAACAGCAGGTAAATGAAGTGGTAGAAATACGCAAACTCACCTGTGGGTCCATTCTCAGTGACCTCGTCTGCAGGCTCCAGGTCCGGCTCTCGTTCTAAGCTGTCAGTAGTGGACTCTGCCTGGCCGTTCAGTGTGGGAGCCTCCTCTCCAGCAGAAGGCGCTGACACCTCACTGGCCCCTAATGTAGACAGCACTATAGCATCCTCCTGCTGTTTCTGCAGGGCAGCCTGGAGAGAACAGTGAAAACATTGGCATCACACAATTGTAACAAAAAAAAAAAAACAGTCCAGAATTATGCTAAATTACATTATAGAACTTGGAAAAACCAGCCTCCTTCTTTGATCAATGATCAATTAAAACACAATTAGTCAAGCTTAGAAGCTCAGATGGAAATTTTTAAGCTGGACCAAGATGTGAATTAAATGAACACGGCAGCACCCAGGGAAATGTACACAGAAATAAAAAATGTATTGCATCAGTGAGTCAAAGTCCATTACATGACAATAAAACCAGTTTTTCTTTCAATGACAGGTGTGTAAAACACATTCAATAATCTACTTGGTTACTGCACACTAGACATAATGCGATATATCACGGTAATGAATATGCACAATATTGTTATCATCACCTGCAAAATCCTACCACTGCAGTTGTGTTCTTTATACCGGTCATTATTAACTGGTGGGTTGCATACCGGTCTGTTCTGAATCTTAATAATAAAATGTGACAATTACATAATGGTGCATAGCAATATGAACAGGCTTATCAACTATGAAAAAGGAGAGGAAAAGCTTTCCATATTGAATAAAGTTGAGCACATATACACTAAGAAATGTTTTTGAAGAAAGTCTCTAACATAGAAGTAAAAACAGTAATATTGCGAAATATCATTTTATAATTATTTAGTTCTACATTTTAATACATTTTAAAATGCAATTTATTCCTGTGATGGGAAAGCTGAATTTTCAGCAGCCATCACTCCAGTCTTCAATGTCACATGATCCTTCAGAAATCATTATAATATTTGATAATTTGCTGCTCAAGAAACATTTCTTATTAAAGGGGTCATATGATGCGATCTCAATTTTTCCTTTTTCTTTGGAGTGTTACAAGCTCTTGGTGCATAAAGAAGATCTGTAAAGTTGCAAACACTAATGAAAAAAGTTGTGGTGCTTAATATTTTGTCAGAAACAGTGATTTTTCAGGATTCTTTGACTATTAGAAGGACAGTATTAATTTGAAATAGAAATAGTAATAGAAAAAGTTTTTACTGTCACTTTAATTCATCCTTGCCTAATAAAATTATTTATTTCTTCTAAAAATAAAAAATTGTAACGGCTCGAAATCTTTTAACAGTATTGTAGTTTTTCAAAAAGTAGTCATGCATCACAAAGGCATTGCAGACATGGGTGAGACTGGGAGAATGAATCATGGGCTCTCACCTGCTGCTGAGCGAGCTGCACCTGATACAGCTGCTGCATGTACTGCTGATAGTGCTGCTCCTGCAGCTGTCGAATGAGGATGAGCTGCTGCTCGGGACTGTCGGGGTACTGCTGCGCTGCATACTGCTGGAACTGCACCGCTGTCTGTGCATTCAATGCAGCCATGATCTGCTGCCTAACACACCAGAGAGAGTGAGAAAAATTCATTGTGCACAATCAAGCATGAGGCTCAACTCACTAGGATTGCATAATGTACCAGTACTAAACAAGTACAAACAACAAGCTTTTTCATCCTTTTTAATTAGATATTCATTAAAAATAATGTGTATGACAGCTGAAATAACCACCCACTATTTCACGTGGTTGAAAAATTATTCTAGGTGGGTCTAAAGACGTTCGCATTTTCACGTGTCATGAGTTTGCAAATTCATTTTAAATTATTGAAAGTGTTGACAGTCCTAGTTTAATTTCATCAGTCATTCAAGGCCATTTATTTGTTGCCCAAGGTATCGATTTAGTATCAAAGAGACTGGCATTTTACCGAAGCCAAAAAAGTTGGTATCGGCCCAACCCTGGGCTCTACTACAAAAGGCTTGAATACACTACATAATTTTAAAAATCTGAACAAATATTAAAACACTAGGCAACATATGCTTGTTGATTTTGTATATGGTTACAGAGAAAAACTGGGCATCATACACTAAACAACTGAGACTCACACACTACCAGGTCGTTCAGAAAAAAACGAAAATATTACCCAACCTATGAGGATAAACCTTGAAATATTATTATGCAATGTTTATTATTACAGACATTCCATATACAAAATATGAAAAGGTCTGATTTTTTATTTCATTTTATAAATGACTTGGTATTAAAAATATCGTATATAATAGACAATATCCACTGACTGGACAGAACCAGTCTGATGCTGAAAAAAAAATATCTGGACAAAAGTCATGTGGCATATTCCAGCCTTGAGTCTTTCAACAGACATTTTCAAACGATCCTGTTTTACTTTAGATCTGGAATAATTCAACAGGTGTCACTCACTTCTGTTGCTCTACACGGAGTCGTTCCTCCTCAACTTGTCTTCTCTCCTCCTCTTCTCTCCTCAGCCTCTCCTCTTCCTCACCTCTGCGTCTCTCCTCCTCCTGCCGCAGTCGCTCACACTCCTCTTCCTCTCTACGCCGCCGTTCCTCTTCCTCCCTCCTTCTCAGGAAAAACAAGACACCATACACAACATAAGAGACATCTGTGAGTTTACGGAGATTGTTCAAGTTTTTATTTATGAAGACCAATTCTTTACTGGAGCCCAAATTTATTTTATGTTGGCATGGTGGACCTCTCTGAAAGTCTGTATCTAAAGAGATCCAATTGGTTAATGGGTAAAACAGTAAATAAGTCTAATTTAAAAGTGTGTGACACTAACAAAGTGAGAAGATAAAATCGATAAAGAAGGAAAAATCAATCATCTTTATCTGCAAGTCTGACCTCTTTCTCTCTTGCTCCTCCTTTTCAATCTTGTGTGACGCGATGAAAGGTGCAAATAAACTGCAACATTTGTTCAACAGCTTTACAAACTCCAGCATAGCCTCATCCTTCTCCATGTTGCCCAAAGATGCCCATTCCTTTCTGAAAAAGTTACAATTGTTATTGCAGATCCCCATCTGTATATCCACAACAAAACCCCTAAACGTCTCAGACTAAAAAAAAAAGAATTCACATTCAAAAAAAGCGTGTACACAACAACAGCTTTATAGTATCTATAGGATAAGTATGAATAGCATTTAAACACTGTATTTACACACACATTATGATATATATGAGCTCAAGGACAACACTTTACTAGAGCTAAAAAATATATATATACATAAAAACTGCTTATGTGACTGCACAGCAAGGTCAAAGATCAAATCAATGCTTACCTGCGGTCATTTCCCAGCACATCGAAGAATCCCACCTCAGGGGAAGCATCTGGGTTGTAAGGCCCCAGCAACACTTGCTTATGGAGGGCTACCAGACGGAGTTTATCCTCATAGGTCGGGTGGAAGGCTTTCCCATCTTTCTCTGAGGGAAAACATTGCAAAAATGTGGATTCAAAATTGCAACAGGCTCTCATTACATTAGAAAAGGGATTTCCAAACTTTTTTGTCAGCCAAACCACTCTGATGCTAAATATTTACTTGACGTAAGCCCTGAATTAGTGGGTTAATGGTCAACGTGATGCACCTTTTTTTTTTAGCAAATGTTTCATTTTGATTGTTTTTGTTCTATAATTATATTATTTCAAAATTATGATTTAATTAATTATTAGTTTTACAGCAACTCACAAAGCCCAGTCCCAGTTTAGAATGCCATCTAATGCAAATTTGCCAGTGTCACTAATGTCAACGCCATGAAAAGATGATCATGATTTTTCTGTAAATTGTGTTGAGTTTTTTTGTGCACATATGCTTTGAACATCACGAACTAGACACATAGGACACATTAATGCTCAGCTGGTATCTGAAACATCTTGACTGGTACATTATTTGTGCATTAATTAGAGAGCAGCAGCACTTAGACTATAGAGCTGATGGACACAAACATATTGTTTAAGAGGGTGTACTAGACTTACGGAAAGGACTAAATATTTTATTGAACAAAATCTACAGTGCTGGTTTTGCTGTCAAAGAGACATACGGAGTACAGCACTAGTGGTTCACAAGTCTATTCTGAATATTTATGCAATCTTTCATATAGAGACACTTTGACTTAAAGTCATCAGTCAGGCACATGACACACACACACAGTGGTGCTGTCACCGGTTGGGGTAGTTCCTCTAGAGGTGCTTAACCCTGAACACTGCGACTGAAGTGAACTACAAGACCTGTATAAGCAGAACTTTTCACCAAACACCGATAAGTGAAAAAGACAGGACTCTAATAAGAAAACAGCGACCTAACTAAATCGAAACAACACTGCAAGATCAATCTGTAACATAGAGATGACAATGCTAAAGCATGTTTGTGTTCAGTCAATGTCTGTACGTGTGAATAGTGACATAAAATACCTTTAAAGAATCTGAGCGCCAGCCCGTAGAGCTCGACTAAAGAAAAGCCCCATTTCCTCTCGATCGTAGCGCTGCTAACAGGTTCGCCCTCCTCCCCACCGCCGCTCAGCTCAGGGTTTCCAGCGCTCTGGCCAGCGGACACCTCGGCCTGCTCCTGTTCGCCCTCGGAATCCGGGCTCAAAGTCAAACCGTCGATAGAAACTTCGAGCCGGCTTGAATTTGCACTGTTGAGGTCGCCGCTCTGAACCTCTGTCGCCATCGTGCAGAATATCAGCTGAAGCAGCCACGTACCTACTTCCGTCCTGCTCCGCCGGAACTTCCGGCAGCATGACGTAGAAATGTTCGACTACAAGAGCTTCCAAAACCTTAAAATATGATTATGCACTGTTTATTATGACAGAAGTTCCATATACAAAATATGAAAAGGTCTCATTCAAACAGATTTTTATTTTATTTTATAAATAACTTGGACTTAACAATATCGAAAAAGATAAAGAAACAGTATCGTAGTGTTTTACATAAAAGTGAAAGCTGATCGAGCATGTAATATTTATATATAAATTATTTTATATATTTTTTTTACTATTTGCATAATTTAATAAATTATATTTGGGCAAGTTTTCGATGTATACTATAAATTACGAAAAAATAATAAATGTTTAATAATGTTTAATGGCTGTACTTTAATAATGTTGGAAATTACAAACACGTACACAAGTAATTTGACAACTATCTGTGCCACTAACGAAAAGACAAAATACACAAAAATGATATTATAAAAATAAAAATTGTGTAGATTTTATCTTATTTTTATTTTAATGAAGAACATCATGTACAGCAGTTTAATGACAAGATGAAGGCCAGGGTACATAAAATTGTACCAAATACCATAGATACTACAGTTATTGTGACTACAATAAAACGTTGTTCGGTAGCCTATTATAAAACATACTATTTTTATAATTTTTTTTCCAGTAGTAGTAATAACTGTATTAACAAATTAACTGGTATTTTGGTAGTATCTGTGGTGTTATGGTTATTTTTATAAGGGTAGTTACAAGTGCAGTTTCTAATGTCAGATGCTATGACAGCTGTTTGTGTACTGCATGTAAAGCTCACTGAAAAGAACCGGTGAACATAATCATGTTCTCACAAACCTACGTCAATCTTAAATAGTATAAACCACTGATTTGTCCTTTAATGATGATATTTACTTGGTATAAAAGTTCTTTATTTTATTTTAAGCAACTGCTAATACATTTGCTCATGTAGAGGCCTACTGCATTTCTCCAACACATGAGTGTAGTTACAATGCCTCTCCAGCAGAGGGAGAAATATAGATAGATATATAGTTAATTTTGTATCTATTCAGTGACAGCGAAATGAGAGGGGAACACTTGCTATGCTATTAAAATAATGTATTATATCTTAATACAGGGCTCTACAGTGCGACCATTTCATTGTCTGACTATAACACTATTGTCTGATTTTGCTCTATTTCGTCGTCGAAAATAGTTTAAAACAAAGACACAGCGGAGTCGCTGCTCGTCTCCATTCAAACACAGCGGTGTTTCGAATGAACGTTTTTTTTTAAACGAATCTAGTGAGTCAGTGATTCATTATTACCCATTCATAAATACAGTCACTTCATTCATTTTTGAATGAATCAGCCGTTCGAATGAATCAATTGAATGAATGATTCAGTAATAAAAATCAGTGACTTACTGCCACCTGCTGGCAGTTTGTTTCATTTTCCACCTCTACGAACTATTTTTGTTAATACTGATTTCATTTGATTGGTAACTTATATTTCTTATTCTACTTGTTCTTATTCTGTCGTTTTAATTACAATTTTTAAAAAACTTATAAAATATATATTTTTTAAGAATTTGACAGAAGATGACATACTTTTAATAAAGTTAGAGGAGTCAAATATCACCTCGTAATGGGAAGGCTACTTTTTGATAAAATTTTGGATAATTGTTTAGAAGGTGCTCCTAAAATTTTGAACGTGCTCCTAAATTTTTTAAGTTAAAAGAAAAGTAAGCGTAGAGCCCTGTAATATATTAAACATATTATATAGTACAATACATACTATATTATTTTTATAATGAATTAAATATTGAAGAAAAATATATTTAGTAAAAATTGCACTCCAATCAGCCTATTCCTTTTAGTTAATCAAAAATGTTTATGATTAAATCCAGGTGGTTACTGAAAAAAGCATAATGTTATTACTTTCTTCATCTAGGACTCTTCTTCATCTAGGACTCGAAATGAACCAACTAGTGATGCTGCTCTTCACACAAAACTGTTGTTTTTGTAAACTCCATGATCAGATATAAATAAAACTCCATAGACTCCATAATCACCTTCCTATCAAAGTCCAATATATACAGCAAGACAACCTTTCAGCAAGACAACCTACATCAGAACCTTGATACTGCTGTGTCAGTGGTGACTGATGTTCAGTGAGATCACCAATAAAATGTTCAAATAAATTTGAAATTATAACAATCACGTCAAAAATATAAACTTTGATTTAGGGAGAAAAACAACCTAGAAATATGTAAAGAAATTGTTAACCTGTAACCGTACACTTGAAAAAAAAAAAAAAAAACCTGTAACCTGTGATCTTGACCTCTGTAGATCAACCTCATGAGCTACCAACCAAACAAAAAACAAAAACAAAAACGGAAGTATGAACATTTCAAAAAGTCAAAATTTTAACTCCAAACCAAGTTCATAAGTATAAGTTGTTGAAATCAAATCAGCAATTAACATTAAGCAGACATGACACAGTGGCGGCTCGTCGGGGGAGGCAGGGGAGGCACAGCTTCCCCATGATTTTGAGGTGAAAATGGGAGGAGGACGATTTAATGTTAATACAATTCACAACTCATTTCAGTTCATGTCTCAGAATGTGTATATTTTGTTTGTAATTTCACAGACGTGATATTAGTTTGAACGTCTGCCGCTGCACTGATAATGTACTAAGTACTTATGATGAGTAGCGATATTGAATATTTGATTGCCAACAGATTTACCAAGCTGTCATTCAAACAGTATATATACAGATTTAAAAAGAAAGGGAAAACAGCCTAAGCTGGATATAGGCTGCAGCAGTCGGCTTAATTAAATGGCGCAACAGGCAGCTCTCTTTTTATCACAGACTTTTAAGAAGGGATGGATGTTTGCTTTAAGTGATAGGCCAGGTAAGTGAAATTATATTATCTTGCTGTATGTGTGTCGTTTTCTTTACGTTTTCTGACTAAAAGCAACCAAAAAGCTAATTTAAAGTGGTTAAGCAAATAATAATAATAACAATTACAATAGGGTTTCAGCACTACGTGCTTGAACCCCTAATAATCGGCAGGGATCCCAGACCAATACAAGTAAGTCTCTATTCATTTTATCATCTGACCCAAATGACAGTTTTGTACTACTAGCAACTTTGAACCCACGGTCCCGGCAGGGCGCCGGGCCTGCAGGGTACCCGTCGGGGGCGGCTGCGTCGGGGCGGGGTCGCCGAAGGGACGTCTCGTGTAATGATCCTTCCATTCGCGCCCTCGTTTTGTTACGATATTTTTTTTCTTTCCGTGGGCGGAGGCCTCCGCACCCCGTCTCAGAGAGACCTCTCGCCTTTGCCGGGCTGACACAATAATGATCCTTCCGCAGGTTCACCTACGGAAACCTTGTTACGACTTTTACTTCCTCCCGATAGTCAAGTTTGATCGTCTTCTCGGCGCTCCGCCAGGGCCCGCGAGGAGCCCCGGCGGGGCCGATCCGAGGACCTCACTAAACCCTCCAATCGGTAGTAGCAACGGGCGGTGTGTACTATTTTGTCCAGCTGCTGGCTTTTTATACATTTTCCTGCATTGCATCAAGTGATGTCACTATTGCTACGTCATAATAGCACATTCCATTTGCATTCCAGAATGGAGCGTTCAAATGATGCTGCACATGTACTTAATTCCGTTAAATACAAGTGAATGACTGAATCAATTAACTACTTAAAAAAAAAAAGATGCCTTCAAGTTATCTCCCACATGGGGGTCAAATAATAATCCAATAATCTCTTTTCCTTCATGGGCATTTCGAACCAGAAGCAGCTGTAAAGCAAAGCTAAGTTAAGCAGCTCCTTCTGTAGCTTCTTGGACTAGACAGCGATTCGTACGGTGGCCGAGAAGTGCAAAGCAAATCACAATTCTGAAAACAAAATAACAAATTACAAACGCAAATGCAAGTCTAAAAAACAAAATAACAATTCAGAAAGCACAACAACAATTCAGAAAACATTATAACAAGTCAGAAAACTTGTGAATTGTGATTTGCTTTGCACTTCTCGGTCACAGTGGATTCGACTTAACATTCATTAATGCTCAACGGAATCAATGCTTTGATATTCATCTGAACCGTTTCAATTACCTACAGGCAGAGGCGTACCTGGGGACCCCAGGCAAAATTAATCAGTGAGGCCCTTCTAAAAGATTGTTTTTGTTTTTTTGTTAATGTATCTTTGTTGCCTAGTGACATAATTATACAGCATATGAAATGCGGACAAAACACATCTAACAGTATATAATGCACAAAACAGAACACGCGCTCTCTCTCACTCGGATGTGCACGCTCAAACCTGTGCACTCAAATCTATAAAATTGTCTTCTCTCCTGAAATAAATGTTGCCAGAAGCCCATCAACCACCAGACTTCCATGACTGACTGATGAAATAACAGAGTACGTACCAATTACGGATCCATCTTTGTTAGCATTTTCAAGCTGATTTTGGTCAGTGAATTCTCGTTATTTATTTTATTATTTAGCCTAATAGTTATTTGAATTAAGTGCCTATTCTAAATAGGTATTTATTGAATTATTTTATGTATATCAGCAAGTGAACGAGTTGCGGCAAAGCTCATTAAAAGAATGCTTTGTTTAGTTGTGTATTTGTAGTCTGTGCGTTTCTCTTCGCGAGACACAGAATAATATATTTTGTGTAGCCTAATGAATTCAAGCACAATATCGAACGGAGAAAAAATATGTATAATTTTTATTTAATTAGGCTGTAAAAATGGGAATGTTAAAATATTGCAGGCACAGTTGTTGCACAACCTAGCCCGTTATCATTTGCTCATGGAAACAATGATAAATAAAATGTTTTATATTTGGTTTGGAGTGGAACAGAGTGTGGGCAGAAACATAAATAGGTGCCTATGCTTACCCGATGCTTAAACAGGCCCGATGGGCCCCGACTTTTTTACGCCCCTTCGGGCCGGGCTTCGGGCCAATTTTTACGTCACAGTTCAGACGCGGGCCGGGTCTCGGGCCTGTTTGAGGCTTCTCCTTATTTTTATATTTTTGACATCCATGATCCATCAATTAGTGATGGAAAAAATTGCCGCGCTGGTGGAAACAACACGAGACCGTGCTACCGCGACTATCAAGAGCGGCTCTACAGTGTTTATTGTCCCGCCAGCAGCAGCATGTATGGTGCGTGCAGTCAGCGCAACTGAAGAGTTCTGCGTTCAAATGCATGCACTAGGCTTAAGCTCGCCGCAAAGCATCGGCAAAAGTAATTACCGTAAATGTGTCAGGGGGAAAGAGGAAGGAGATATTTGAATTATTTACTAATAAATAGTGTTTTCTGAGTCGGTGTCGCAAGGATGAAGTTGCCGATCCTGACTCGCCACCTCTTCATTAGACGAGCCTTTAGAGAGAAGTGCATCTTTACGAATTATGATTATGATGAAAGAGTTTTTGATTTATTTTATTTCGTTAAGTAGTAATTTAAAGCTTTCTATAGACATATTTATCATGTCTGTGAGGCATGTATTCGCTGAGTTTCGGTTCATTTTTGTGAAGTGCTCCTGTTCAAGACCAGACGGCAGAAAGCATCATGTTTGTTTTCTTTATTTTATAAAAGCACAATTACCTTTATGAGCAAAAATGACGGCGTATCCACTGAAAAAAATGCAAGTGATCGCGCTGGCGCCTCCATGTCCTGCAAAGCGCGCTCAAGCTTCCACATGGGCAAACTATTGGATATAGCGACATTTATCTAGGTTTAACGTATAAACATTGTTATATGCTTGAACTGTTTTATATCTATAGATTTTATTTTAGGCAAGTCGTGATGATTTGAGAAGGCTAAATTGATCAAACATAGGCTCACTGTCTGCCGCTGGCCGCTTGGTCGTTACTTTAAAAAACAAAAACTTATATTTAACGAACAAAAAAATGCTCCAAACGTTTTTCTAAATGAACTT
>NW_015666540.1:627564-629687 GCF_001515625.1 Sinocyclocheilus rhinocerous
TAAAGCTGTTTTGGGAGAAGGGGGAAAAAAAGACGGGCTCGGGTCGGACTTGGGCCGGTAATTCTGATAAGCTCTCGGACACGGGCCGGGCTAGGGCCTAAATTTGAGGCCTGTGCAGGGCTCTAGGATGGAGAGATGTCGCTGCGTGTTATAGCTATTAATATTAACATTCCTGTTGGTTTAAATGGTCGGCCATCGGGGGTCTGTGCGATTAATAAATTTACCACTGTAGCACGCTTGCGATACAGTTTTGCATGTTCATAACACAGCCGCTTAATAGTGTGAAGTGATTTCGTTGTGCTTGTTTGTGTGTGTGTGATTGATTATACTTGGTAGTTAGGGGTGATATATGACGATATATGACGATTATGACGATAATATGACGATTTTTGATCGTGGATGGTTAAAATGTCTCCACGATCTGCTTTTGAAGAAATATCGTTGTATCGTGCTACAGCGCACATTCTATCAGCTGCAGACAGTTCGCCTCCTCCGTCTCAATATAATGTACAACGCCACATGCATTCACATCAGTGTTAGCTCAGCGGTAGAGTTACTCTCACGGGACACTGCACTTATGCGCAATCAAACCTAAATGTCTGCCATTGTTTTTTATTTTATATTTTGTTAAGGTGTAAGAGGTGTTATGTTTCTGCACTCTTCCGTTTTTAGCAAATTAAGAAAACTTTGTCTAAAAACAATTTTTTGTATTTTTTGTGCTCTGTATGGAACATCAGTGCCTGTTTAAGTGATGAACTCCATTACTTGTGTTTGTTTTCAGACATGATAACAGACGTTTTATACTTGTGCTACAACTTTTTGGCCTGTGCTACAAAACTTTCAACCTCTGTAGCACCAGTGCTATGTGAAAAAAAAGTTAACGTACAGCCCTGCTACAGGTATAGGCTAATAATGCTATTTACATCATTCATCATGATACTTTTGTACTTTAAATGTAAGCGATTCACCGTGTAAATATAATTCACCGGGTATAAAGTCCCTATACCAACAAATACGAAATCTCAGAGAATACATTTTTTACTTGTTGGTAATGTTGGCAAAGAGGAATTATTCTGAAAAAATAAGGATTCAATTCTCTTCCAGTATGATTTTCACAAAGCATTTCACTATGGTATTTTCTCTCTCTCTCTCTCTCTCGATATTTAAATAGCTAAAATTATAGCTTACTTGAAAATCTGGGAATGATTGTCTTTCTTTTCTGTTATATTTGATAGTTTGTTACGGAGCGGCAAGTAGGCTACTATAAAAAATCACAATTTGTCACATCTCGTGCGCTCCTGCTCTTCAATATCAATAGGGGGCAACAGAAGATGCTTTTACTGAGCCCTCAGCGCTCACCTGAATTACTTTTTAACATGGACAGCCTTAAACAAAAAGCATTTTAGGAATCGCATAATCCTTTTTAACTTTTTGGGATAGTTCTCCCAAATATATGAAAATGCAGTCATCATTTACTCACCATGTCGTTGCAAACCTGTATGAGCCTATTTTTTCTGCGAAACACAAAAGAAGATATTTTCCTTTTAAACTATGACCTGCAATTTTGTCAACAAATTTTAGCAATAAATATTTATATACGAAAAACTGCATTTCATTAATTGAACCATCATTCATTTAGTCTGAGGAGTTCTGTAAATCACTCAGACACAAATTAAGGACTTGTGGAATTGTGTGTTCATGCCACTGTATATCCAGTTCTAGAAAAAGTGAGCTATGGGACAGTGGCAAAACACATAGAAGTACATTGTTCTGTATTTGTTTCAATAATGGAGAAGTTCATAGCAGCAGCTAGTTTAGGTCAATTCTGTGGAATGTACACATAATGAAAAAATGTCCTATTTAATGAAATAATTTAAAATAAAAATAAAATGCTATGGCAGTGAAACAGTCCTTTCAGTGATGATCAGATATGCAATCAGATATGTTTTGGGGGAAGGAACTAGTTTTTGTAGAGGACTGTGATGCAAAATGGTATGAGAGCATGTATCCAGGTCAAAGACAAGACAATGTCTCAAAGGCCACGGCACATACAAGACTTCCAATATCATTCAAAACCTGTGATTAATAAAAAAAAATATCCTTAAAAAAAAAAAAAAAAAAAA
>NW_015666540.1:629774-663148 GCF_001515625.1 Sinocyclocheilus rhinocerous
AAAAAAACCTGGTAAGCCTCAGATGGTGCACTGATTCTCAGCACTGGATCTCATTTCAGAACATCACTCTTCACTATTTGTTATTGTGTTGCAATATCTTGCCTAATTTATTTAGATAAAACTTACAACGTTTATATCTTGGGTACATTAGGCAATGTTAAAGATTCTATGTACAAAAGGTAAATAGTACATATAGAAAAATAAAAACGTTCTGCATTAGTACTACATATAGTGCCTATTGATTGCAAAATTCATTCATAAACAGAAGACTTTTTACGCTTTGCTTGTTCTAGCACATTGACAAGGAATAATCATTTCCCCTCTTTGGTTTGTAATTGGCATAATTTCTCAAAATCAAAAAAAAAAATTTTTTTATTTAATTAATTCATCATTTACTCAACCTCATGTTGTCCCAGTCAAACTGGGAGACCTTTTCTTTCTTTCCCAGTCAGACTTTTTTTTTTTTTTTATTGTGTGGGACAAAATAAGAGAAGGTCATACAAGTTTGGAACAACATGAAGGTGAATAACTGATGACTGAATTTTCATTTTTCATCTTTGATCAATGCTAATCAGTCTGTCAGTCACAATGCTGGGGACTTTGCCCTTAATTCACATGGTAAACGAAGTGCCATTTTCATTGTACGAGCCATCCATAGAGCGCCGCGTGGAAACGTACATTTCAGTGGTGGCCCGTGAGGACCGTCTCGCTGACATGTAGTTCTTCCCCAAGCACCAGATGTCCTGTAAGATCTTCCGGAAGTGGTTTCTGAAATTCACCCCGATGAAGGCGTACAGCAGGGGATTGAGACAAGCGTGCAGGTACGCCAAGCTTCTCGTTATGATCACGGTCAATCCGATGGACTCCTCAACGCTGCATTCCTGCTCTTGAAACATGTTGATGGTATAAAACAACAGTGCTATATTATAAGGCATATGGCAGACCACAAACACAAGGACCACAGTGAGGACCACACGCACTGCCTTGTGTCTCTGAAAGTTCTTGGCCTGAAGGAGGGTGACAATGACGCTGGAGTAACAGAATCCCATGATCAGCAGCGGCAAGAAGAAACCCAACGCAACCTGAGAGCTGGGCACCACAGTTTTCATCACACGTGCCGTTTCATTTGACTGAAATTTAAAAAAGCAGACATATGGCCCGTCTTCACTGTCAGTAACGTTCCAAATGCTGGATTCAGATGGGCCGGGTTGGTAACGCTCATAAAACATGAAGGTAGGAAGGGACAAGAGCAGGGCCGACAACCAGACGACCGCGCAGACCAGGTGGCTGTAAAGCAGAGTGCTTGAACGCAGCCGGAAGGACCGGCGGGCCTGTACGATGGCAAGGTAGCGATCTCCGCTGATGCAAGCCAGGAGCAGCATGCCGCTGTAGAGGTTCACGCTGTAGATGCCACGCAGAAGCTTGCAAGACAAGTTCCCCATGGACCACCCATACTGCTCGCTGTAGATAATCAAAGGCAGTGCCACCACAAACAGGATGTCAGCGATGGCCACGTTCAGCAGATACACGTCAGTCATGGACTTGGTCCGCTTGTAGAGAGCGTACGTCACGATCACGAGAGCGTTGCCGATGAAACCAACCAAACAAATGATAGGGTGAACAAATAACTGGAGGAAGTTCTCAATCTTCACTTTGCGCTCCATCGAACACGGCTCCACCATTTCATCATACGCAGCTTGTAATATTTCAGAGTAGTTATCATTGATGTAATCATATTCCTCCATTTTCTCCCCTTGAGACTGCAAGGAAAGAAAAAAGAACAGGAACATAGGTCAAAACCAAATTTTATGGCAGAGCTCAATTAACTGAAATCTAACGTACAATTAGGTTTAAAATGTAAAAAGTATTTATATTACAATATCAAAAACAAAGAAATGCTTAATTTTTCCTAAGAATGCAGGAGACACTGGTGCCCAGTGTTCGAACTATACCGTGTACTTTGGGGGAGCCCACTTGTTTTATTTTTTATAGGGGGGGTGGGGTGCGCTTGCGCGTGGCCTTACAATGACTTACAAAGATACATAACAGCTACAAGTGTAGTAACAAGTAAAGCAGTACTTGCTTTATGCAAGCACTATATAGGATGAATCACTATACAGGATTACCCTATTATACTTTATCGACATGAATTGATAGGTGAAACAACAAACAGCCACCCACAAATAGTCTATAAACAAAGCATCAGGCTGTCTTTGAGTTCATGAACAACGGTTAAAGTTACTCGTCGTCAGGCTACAGAAGAATACCATAATTCCTCCGTTCAATTAGGCCTAAGACATCGAGAGTCACGCAGACCTATAACAACCCAGCCACAACACATAATTGCGAATAACATGCCTTACCTTAACACATAATCGACCACAGTCCAGCGTTTATATTTTTTCTACGAATCTTTGAGTTAACATGTACTAAACATGAGTGGAATTTGCACCGCAGCGCCCCCACACCTTGATGCTCATGACAAGAATAGCTTATAGTTATCTTTATTGAATTAGTTTTAAATCGCCGTCATGCATGAATGAATGATATTTTTGCAATTTTACACATAATAATCCACGATGATCACATTACACAAAACTGAAATTGCACGTCAAAATAACACATTGTCAATATTTTTTGAGACCCCCCAAAATTTCACAAATCACGTTTTCAGGGGAGCCCATGTCTTATTAAGGGGAGCCGAGCTCCCTCTAGCTCCCCCGTAGTTCGCACCCTGCTGGTGCCATCGTTTTGCAGCTGCTTTATAATATTTCATAAGAATCTGTGAGTGTGAGTTACAGGACAGATTAAATCCAATCATTCACTCCACACCAGGAAAAAGCTCTCAGTGCAAATGTTGCTTTGTAGTTTGACATTTTACCTTTGCAGAAAGAGGAAATCTGCAGAAAATCAGGTCACGTACGCAGCAAGATTGAATGCATACAACCTATTTACTGGCCATTAGTCCTGAAGAAGACGTTTGTCTAGCAAAGCATTGCATTTCTCAACTATTTACTACTTTCCATGCATTCATACGTTTCATAGCAAGCATCAAGCATGAAAAATAGGCATTTGATAACATCAGGATTCAGGAAAAAAAAATTTTGTTTAAAGTGCTTACCATACACCCAAACAATAATTTATGAAACACAACAAACAAACAAACAAAAACATGTTGTTTTATAAAGGCTATTATTAATTCAATAAGAACACATACAGAGAGTGTGGTTCGTGCACACGGGGGGTGGGAGCGAATGGAAACATACAAATATTTCCAGACAAGGTTTTACAGAGTTATTTATTTTGTTCATGTCTTTACTTGTTACTGGCGTATAGAATTATGCACATTCATTCATTGCTATGAAAAAAGACGATGCTATTTATCTATCTATGTATTTATATCTCTCTCTCTATATATATATATTAGTTTTGAGCAAATTTTTTTTACCTTAAGTGGACCAATATCAGTTTGCAAGAGTCTCACTTAATCACAGATACTGCACACTAAAATCTTCAAATTTAAATATATACACACCAAGACTAACATAAATAATTTGTCTGCAAACTGGGTAATTAAATACATACGTATTAACACAAACAGGCACTGACTTACATTTCCACTTAAAAATTTAACATGTGACTGAAGTGGAAAAATGAAGCAACTTACCAGTATCTACACAAACAAGTCTAATGGAAAGCAGTGAGAGGTTTCTGTTCCTTCTGGTTCCTGATCAGGAAAGACAACTTGGGTAGGGCACAGCTGCGTAATAAGAATGACAATTATCTGAACTGAGCAGAAGGCGGCACTTCACTGAGAGCTCTATAGGAACATGTAGGTGTGAGTGTGAGACCATCAAAGCTGCCTGACACACATACACTGTCTAGATTATGGTTTCATGTAAACGGTTGATGCTACACCTCAAAAAGAAATACCCAACCGAGCACTTAATGCATGGTTCAAAAAGTCTTGAAGACTAATTTCACTGTGATGTCTGCTACAATTTCACTGACATTAAAACTGTTACACAACTCAACGACTGGTATTATTTTAAATCGAGAAGTCACAATTTGCAATCCTTTCATTTCTGTACTTCCGGTTTTTTAAAATGGCAATAAAGAAAAACAGGAAGAGTCAACAGTCAGATTGTAATTAATTATTTATTGTCAACTAAATCCATAAATACATAAAGTATAAAATAAGGAACTGACAGTTAGATGTCAAGCAACATCTTCCATGTAGTCGGCACCCAAACTTATCTGCGAGACGCTCACATCCTGAGTGGTTTCATCAAGCTAGAAAAAAGAGAGTAAGAGAAACCAAATAAAATGATGAGATTAGAGTCAATAAGATCCAAAATCACAGTCAAGGTTATTATTTTTTGTTATACTATGAGTACTAATGTCACTTCCTCTCACTGCCTCATTGGGCCTCTTTAAGTACCCATATTTGCAATTAACAAACATGCCACTCTCACTTCTTGCCTTTTACACAATGCATTCTTATCCATGAGGCCAATCTATTGACATTTGTCCCTCTTCACATAGATTTTTGAAAAGTGGGGCCATAATTAAGTGACATTAAGAATAACCACATCAATGTTGCATTCATACTGGATTATAAATGTCAATCATTTCTTTACAAGGTTAATAATAATTTATCTGAAAATGATCAAGAACCACAGTCATTTAAACTCCTTCTGAAACACGCAATGTCAACACAAGTAATGACACCTTTTTGAAGAATACCTTATCGCTGATGTCAGGCCCCTCTATCGACACCTCCTCAATCTCCTCATCGATGCTCACTTCACTCTTAGAGTTTTCAGAGCGATGACTGAAGAGAAAAGAGAGAGATGACAACACCATCAGAATTCAGACTGAGCAAAAATAACATCTGAAACATCTGACGGGCACATTTTTTACCTGTTGAAGTCATCGTCATAGTAAAGATCATCATCTGCAAAGCATTTTTTAAAAAAAGGAGAAATGAGGAATGTGATAGTGAGTAGAGTTGTTTGATTTGATGGTTCAAGTCAAAAATTGAATGTATTATTGAGGAGTTCCTACCCAGCAAAGGGGATGCAGTTTTCTCATTTGGGACGGGAAACTCTTTTACACCCTTATCTTTAGAACTAGACGAACCTACGACAGAAATTATAGAGAAAAGATATTAGTGTCAAAATTCTTATCAATCTTTAGGCACCTCATGAGTTGATTCAGTTTCGATCCAGAAAGTCACAATCCCACTCAGATGATTCATGATGTTTTCCTTTTTTTTTTCTTTAGAAACCTTTAGTGGGTTAAATTATGTGTAAAGATTATGCATAAATGGCATACTAAAATATGTCAACTCTGCCCACAAACGAAAAATAGTACGTATAACAACATCCGAAGCAGCTCTCATTCTGTGTAATGGAAACTGTTCAGATTGGCCTAATTCATGTGCAAAAACTTTTATTCCCTTTAAATATTTAGTTCATAACTGAATGTAGTTTTTTTTCATGTTGTTCATGTTAGATGTTTTTATTTAAGGTATTGTAAAATAAAGCTTATTGTAGCGTCTGGACCAATCAGACACACCATTTGTCATTTGATTTAACAAATCAATTATTCATTAGATTAACAAACATTCACAGACCACTGGATGTCATGATATTTTTATGATTCTTAATTTTTTGTTGATTATTTTATTACAGTTTCTATCATCCATTGAATCAACAACTAAAAAAATAGATTGTGAAAACAATAAAAAATAATGATAGTAATGAAAATAATGATAAAATGAAATATTTATTTCATAACATTCTATATATACATAAAAATAATTAATTGAAAAATAATGAATATATATTGTCTGTGCGAACAATGTCAAGCCCTAGCTGCAATCAACACTTGTAACGAAAGTGATGAAATTAATTATGAAAAATGGCTATGTTCATAACACTGAACATAGACATACGGTAGACAATTTATTAATCGTGACATTATTTCATCCCTTTTCTAAAATGTGGCTGAGTCTTGAAAATTTAAGGGAGCCAGATCAGTTACTGAATGCAACTGTTACTCTGGTTTATAACTGTACTGTGTGTGAATGCAAAGGTGGTTAACTGTAAAACTGGAATGACCACAGTATTCTGCTGCTGTATGAACATGAACAGCCCCAATGGGAGTAAACAGCCTGATTTTGCACCCATGGGTTAAGATGGATGCAGTGGGCTTGAATGGCAGTGTGATCACTCCATGCACACTCACTCATTGAGGCTAGTGCCCCT
The DNA here is from genome assembly GCF_001515625.1 of Sinocyclocheilus rhinocerous. Lineage (NCBI taxonomy): Eukaryota > Metazoa > Chordata > Actinopteri > Cypriniformes > Cyprinidae > Sinocyclocheilus > Sinocyclocheilus rhinocerous. Next base: position 636,047 of record NW_015666540.1, read on the forward strand.
CCTCATTTGGGATAAGGATCGCCCTGACAGGCTCCCTTCCCTCTGCCAGTGCTGACTTCTCACGAGGGGGAAAACACATACAGAGCACAGACACAGTTACAGAAAGAGGGAGGGAGAAAAAGAGAGTGGTAGGATCAAAAAGCAAAAGAGGGACAAGGTGCAACATACAACAAAGCTCCAAAATCTACCTTTAATGTGTCATAGTCAAAATCATAGCAAAATGCGAATACACTCAGAAAACAGGAAGTACTTACTCTTTCTGACTATAGCTTTTTTCAGAATGCCTCTGCCCTGAATAAGGCTTATCTGCTGAAGACAAACCACTGTTTTCACGTGCAGCATTAAGAGATAACAGTGAAAAGTAGAAGATTACAGGTCAGAAAAATAAAAGCACTTTTCTGTATTTTATCTTAGAGCAGTTATTTAAGGCCTTTATTTATAACTATGACTTAAGGGTGGATGCCTGTCATATTTAAACAGTAAAAAATGAACAGTTATGTGCTTCAAAAACATGAAGAGCCCAGATCTATGCTTCTGAAATTACAATCAAAGGTGCCAGCGGTTTAGATGATTTCATTTTTATTTGCTTTTTTAGTCTCAGTAGAACATGTGGGAACTGAAACGGTCCTTTTTCAAAGCTCTGAATGGAAATCTGCTGCCACAATGAAAGTCAAACTAGGACTGTGATAAATGTGCTAAAACTCTCATTTTTATTTTCATTTATATATATATATATAGTATTTACAAATTGCTTTTCTTTATCCCTTTGCTAAATGATTTTCTTTCTGCATTTAAATGAAAAAAAAAACATGTCATTAAACAATTCACACTTGGGAATATTTGTATAAATGTAAATTTTTGTAGTATTTTATTGTTGCATTTAACTAACATTTTAAACATGAATTAAATAAACACTGTCACTGTTATTTGCGATTTAGGCAGTGATTTATATATTTACACTTCTGTGTTTTTTTTTATTAAACAATTCTTTTAATTTTTTTCTATTCATTTATTACTTCATTTTATTTTAAGTGACATTCCTAGTCCTCGATACCAACAGTTTGTCACTTGTGTCAAAAAAATGACTTCCTGTTACATTTTCAGTGTTAACGGTCCACAAGAGAAACCATATTTGATGATTTCTTACCAGCCATAGGTCTTCTGAGGTTTAGGAAGAGGATCATCAAAGAACGAGTCTCCTTCATCCTCATCCTCCAGGCCAAACTCCAGTGCTCTCCTCAGTGGGGTGGGAAGGTTTTTCCCATCACCCAATTCCTCCTCTGTCCCTTCAGACACTTGAACAGACCCTCTGTTCTTCTGAGACCCCAGTGGTTCACCAGGTCTTCTGTCTCCGGCCTATGGGAAAGTCACAATATTATCAACATACTCTAATACCATCACAAGGCCACAAGTGACATATTTCATCTGATGCAATCAACATGAACAATAAGCATAATCTGTTATGTTCATGTAAACTGACTGCATGTACGATTCAGCTTGGAACCAACAGCTGCCCATTTTAGATGAACTGTTATGTGTACGAAAGTGAGGTGCCATAATGAACAAGAACATACTACAAATCAAAGAAAAATAAGTTCCCTTTGGCCCAAGTGGTTTTAAAACATGACATTCTCAAGTAAAATTTATCTGGGAATTCCTTCGTAGATGGTTAAAAGATTAAAAGCAAAGAACATCTGACATAAGTTACAAGAACAGTAGGTTGTTAAAAAGCCCATTTTGAAACTGGCCCACGTTCAGAAAAATGCTGCGTCATTCAACCCACTCACAAATCGATCTATTACTTACAGGACGATTTTCAAAAGAAAGGTTTTACTTGAGATGAAATGTTTCAGAAGTAGTATATATATCTATCCAAAAACAAGAGGTTAGATGATACATGCTGAATCTAGTTGATAAAAAGGTGTTAGTAAGTGTTAATTCATTTATTTTCACAAAAGTACTGGGTGATTAGCAGAAGCCTGGTCAGTATCTTTGCTCTAAATCTTTTTTGAAAAGACTGATCTCATCTGTATTGTGTATTAGCTTAAATCTGCTCTGCAATAGCCAGTTTACTATATCAAGTGCTAAAATGGTTCCAATTCAACCATGGGCTACGTTTAGCACCGTTACACATACAAGCGCTTTTTGCATCCCAGGAATTTTGTCTTGGGACATGAACTTCCACTTGCACATGTGATAACAGTAATGGGAAGGAGCACAAACCTAATAACAGCCAAATGTGTATAGACACCACCCATTTATGAATCATTTACGAGATATAAAGGAAGCCACATGGTTGAGCTGATCAAAAGCTCCTGTATCAGAGCCGACGCACGTGTGCTTTACCTTTGGGTCAGCCTTTTCTTCCTGCGCTGAACTGTGCTTAACAAATCCTTGATACCTGGGTATCTGAGCACCAGAATACAGCCATCAGCTTCCCTTTTACAACAATGACACGCTACCCTCACTAAATCGTACACGGATATGGATGGAGTGAACAAAATGAAAACATATGCAAAACAACGTAGGGAGGAACTGTTATAGTAATACAAACACACAAAAACAACTACTGCATGCAACAAAAATGCACGCAAAATTTAGTGATCTGATACATGGAGTAATGTCTATTCAAAGAACTTTCATACAGATTTGGACAATTTTAATCAAAATTGTCTGTTTGACCTTCCTAATGGTATATTATGTAGAAAACAAATATGATGAATAAATGTAATTTAATGTAATTTTGAGAAACATGGGAAGATGGAATTACTATAAGAATGAATTGTTTTGTTCATCGAGGGCCATAATAAACAAAATTTGAATTCTTAAAAAAAGAAAATGTACATATAAGCATATTCATCTAAAATAATCATTTGGTTGTATGAAAATTCCCATAAATTTTAAATTATTATATGTTTGAAATTCCCAATGGTATGGTATGTGGAATAAATATAGTGAATGACTGTCAAATAATTCATAAATATATTTCTTATAAATGAATGATGATCTGTTCTTATAAATTTTATGAAGGCATAGGTATGTGCATAATATAAGCAGCTAAATTTAAAACAATCATTTTGTTCTGGGACAATACATTCTGTGCAGGTCATAGGAACCTACTGCCTACACTTTGGTAAAACCCCTTCCCCATTTGTGAGTCAAACTACAATGACTACATGAAATTACTACTGTGTATCATCCACCATCTAAGATATAACCCACGATATAAGATATGCAGATAAATCAAACGCAGGAAACACACCTACCCAAAACTACACCACATATCTTCTATTCATAAAAACTAATGATGCTCTGGTGGTCAATTTAAGGAGCTGGATGAAATGAAATTAGAACGGATGAAAATTGTGCATGCTATAAAACATACATTTTTAGTAACATAATGCAAGTTTTGCATGTAAACAGGCCAACAAAAGCCAGCTGTGGCTTTGTGGTTTAAATTTTTTTTTTTACATATACAGATAGATGAAATATAGACTATTAGACATGACAAAAAGTAACTCATATCTGATATACAAAAAATGATCAGAGATTATAATCTTGACAGAAGGTGAGAGGAAAGTGTGTGTGTGAAAGAAAGATAAGCAGAGACAGAGAAACAAACAAAGAAAGACAGGAAGTCAGTTTACCTTGCTGGCGGAAGACGAAATGATTTTATCTTCAGTAGTTTTACTTGAAGAGTAAAGTGCATCGCTACTGTCACTGGTAACCTGTAAACGATATTACAGGCCTCATTACTGAAATCACAAAAAGGGAGTGCTAAAAGAAATCAGAATGTGTTCAAGGTTGCTCACCACACTTCGACACTGAGTGAAAAAGCATTTGTACATTCCCAGGAAGTCTTGAAAGTCTACAGCTACGTAAAGTTAAGAAAGAATGAAAAAGAAGTGGAAGACAAAATTTTATTAGCAACTACTGCAGTTTATTTGTCAATGAATGACAAGTTTACCAGACATACAATTTGCATCCCTAAAATGATTGAAAACTAAACAAGATCACAGAGACTTACTACTGCGTGTGTCCTTGCCTTTGGCTCTAAATTCCTCAGTGACGTAACTGTCCAGCATGTTTCTTTTTATTTGCAGATAAAAAACAAACATATTAATGAAATATGTGGCCATTCACAGTAACTGCAACCAAAATGGCTAAAGCTACAGTGCATTAAGCACAATCAACTGATCTTTAAAAATGATCTTTGGTTAGGAGACCTTTATTCTGGTTTGTGTGCAGAAATACACACTGTTCCCAAGTCATGAGAAAGACCATGACCACAGCGTCATGAACCTCAACCAGACATGATTATAGAAGAGCAAACCAACAATGTGGGAAGATGTAAACACTTTCAGTCATTACATAAATGAGGGTTTCGTTACCAGTAAATTCAGACATTTCCTAGAGTTCGTGGCATTCAAAGTCCACAATGCTGAAACAAACCTGCTGAACTGGGGAAAAAGATCAGCGAAAATGCCAATAACGGCTTCTCTGTTGATCTCACCACTTCTGTTCTGTAAAGTCAAATCAAAAGATATAAATTAGTCAAAGGTTTTTTTATATTTAACTAATCGTTTGGTTATTAATTACCAATTTATTATTATATAATAATTCTAATGATTTATGACCAAAATAATAATACAATTAATAAGTATAAGAAAATAACTAATGAATATTAATTTCAAAATAGCAGTATTTTAATATTTACAATTATATATTATATGGTATATTGCATTAATTATTATTTAATCAATAATAAAAAAGAAATAATAAAAAAAGTTACCTTGTCATGACTGTCAAATTTTTTGCGGGCATCAGCAATTTGACGGGGCAACAATTCCTAAAAACCATTCACAAACATTACTACAATCATTGCAGATTACGCTCAAAATAAAATCATTATATAAGTCCTTTATTATTTAAAATTCCTTGATTAATTTAATATTTATTTTTTTAAATACAAAATTGTCATATAAATCACATGTTTGAGACACGTGTGCTCAGCTTGTGCACTTACAAACAAGACAGGATATCACAATGTTCAACTATGAAACTTCAGCATTTGAAGTCTCATCTGACATGACAGCAGTCATGCAGCGCTACGGGCTTGATTAAACAAATGCACGTAAGGTGCCCACAAAACAAGACAAAATGTCTAGAAGTAGGACAAGCTTGTTTTGCACAAGTATCTTAACAGGAAAACCTTTTTTGCAGCACCACTTAAAGATGTTCATTTACATCATCCTTCCCTTGTGTGACCTGAATAATTCGCCTGGGGTTTGTGATGTGTGGGTAAACTGGTGATACGAATCAACCCGAGATGTGCTCTCCAACCACAAGTGAAATAAGTGGGTTAGCACTATTACTAGTCTGTGACTGGAGCTGTTCCTGAGAGTGCATCAACCCCACCTGTGCTTACTGTACGTGTGGGTGCAAAATCAGGTTACAGAGATATCTAGACAGATAACATGGACTGGGCCTGAGCCAGCCAGCGGTGGTGGTAAAGTACCTTGGGAAAAGTTCTCTCAATCAACCGATCTCCCTGAGAAAAGAAAGACAAGAGTCATACTATCTGAAAGACACGAATTCATTTGATGCAGAACATCAAAGATCACCTCTGTGAAAACGGAGGTCTTGTCCTTATGCCGGCTCCTCTTCACCAACTCTAGCAGGAGAGGGGTGTTTTTATTCACCTCTGTTTCTGATATACCAAGCTCTTTAGACAGAGTTTCACGACTGTCAAGCCCATTGAGCTGAATAACACATAGTAGGGTACGTTAGTTCAGATGAAAGAGATTTGAGGTCACAGAGGACATAGCATTGCAAGCACATTCAAATCAATCAATCAATCAATCAAAAAACATTTACAGGAATTTCTGAATGACAGCTTCAAACTGTGTATCACTTACAGCGTTGTATATTATATAACACTGACTGACATACCGTACTAATTTCAGGTTGAAACACAGCTAGGGTGAAGTCTAAATTAAAGACTTGCAGGAAGTCAGTTACAAGACCTGCGACCAAGCGACCTGCAAGAAGAGCAAGACATGCTGAAAATGCATAATTTCCCAAAGCAAACATTTACAAATGCAAGCAAAACATCAGATAAAAAAAAAAATTTAAATTCACAGAAAATCATGTAGTGTATGATAGGCACAGATTTTTTACGATTCCATCCATTCAGAGAATATTTAACATGTTTCATATTTTGAGTTGATTTTAGAACACATATTGTAATTTCTCATGCACCTCCTAGCAAAGAGTCATTTAGTGTACGATGTCCAGTTTTTCTCTATAACCATTTACAAGTTTGCAATTGTATGATGCCTAGTGTTTTCAAAACTTTCCAGATTTTAAAAAGCGTGTAGTGTATTACAACCCAAGTCATCATCACATCAAAACAAGACAGAAAAAACTAACAACGAAAGGCCTTTTTATGGAATTCATACTTACCATCCTTTGTGTTGAGGGACTTTTTGAGGTTTTCATTCACAAGAGGTGTTTTATTCTATTCAAAAGAGTTGACATCTAGATGACACACTGAATCTTGCACAAGTAAAATAATGCTCATGCAAAAACATACAGTTAACATAACAGCATTTAATCAGCAAAATATACAATTCATGATGAATTGTTTAAAAAATACATTAAAACTATTTATAATTACCTCAACTTTGTCCTGCTCTTCTAGGGCAAGAAAAACAGCCGCACGTAGCTCTGCCTGTAACCCCAAAAAAAGAGACCTATCATCACTTCATTTATCCTTTATTCAGTCATATTTATAACAGTACAGCACCAAACAGACTCATACAGTGGACCAGAACAGCTCAAACCACAGATATGTAACTGAAACTGCAGAGTCAACGGAGAAACACTTTTATGTACAAATAGGCCTACGGCATATGATCAATGGCAATGATCATATTACAGGTTAAACCAGATTACTTCTGGCCTGATCATTTTAGATGACTTCCTTAATACCTGTGAGTTCAACACCTTACCAAAATAAAATAAACCAACACCTGCTAACTAGAAAACATGCTTTGCTTTAATACAGCCAAGATAAACAATAACACTGTAGGTCTCATCTTTAGTGGTATGAGGAAAAACAGGTTTTATAAGAGAGCAGTGTCATAACTCAATGTTGTCACACCAGTGGCTGTTGTCCATTTGCTGCCCATAACAACTTTAGCATCACTATGCTATGCTAACAAACATTGCGCTTAGAATATAAAATATGTCCCATATGAGACAGAGATTACTCCAGCCTCATAAAGACTTAAAAATAGTTTCGAACCAGACAGGAAAATACCTTAATTTTATTCAAAACACCGCTGTTTTCCAAGTTTTGGATCAGTAGATCTCTGAGTTCCGTGTCCTCCTCCGTCGCAGACATCTTCAGTTCGTGTCATGTGACTATAGGCTGGAAACCTGCGCACCCTGGCGGCTGTCCACGGCATTACACATGGGTTCATTATGGAGGTACTGTATGCTTGTGAAGTTGTGCTACTACACATTAGTTCAAACAACCGGCGGTTCAAGATTTGTCTGCTCTGTCTGATTCGGCAGTTAGCCCCTCTTGCCATTAGGTCAAATGGGAATCCTAACAGATAGCTCTCTGCAGGTAGACCTATTAGACCTGGAGCTCCCCTTAGCTCATGAATATTAAAAAGGTCATTGTCAAGATGCTTGATGATTGTCCTGCGGGGTCTCGATACGCTCTCGAATTAATATTCATGAGTCAAGCCTTCAACGTAGTTATAATTTACTTCTAAGTAGAAGTAACTGTAGTTAGTTTTAATTGTTCGTGTCAAACGTTTTCAGTGACTACTTCCATTTTTTCTCCATGACAAAAAAATCAACAAATTGACTTAAAAAGATCTGTATTTCTGAAAAAGCACAAAAACATAAAATACAAAGTATGCCTTTGTATTTTACTATATAACTATAACTAAAAGAGGGCAAAATTATACAGTATATTTGGGTCATTCCTGTTATGTAGTAGGTCCTACCATCTACTCTCCTATATACATGCCAATGCTGTAATTTTTAATTTCTATTTCTATACAATTTCTATTAAGGGTATGCCATATCAATGACTATTAATTATAGCTAGACTACATAGCTACACAATGGTAAGAGAATTAACAAGATATCTAACTGGTTTAGTAGGTTATCATCATAATTGTAAAGCATTTGAGTATTCTGACAAAATAAACACATTTCCAAGCATCATAAAAATCTTTAGTATTTCATTATTTTATTGTAGATGTACATATCATTTCTGCAGGGCTATTTTGTAATGGACTGTAATGTCTAATTTTTCTATCTCTGCTGCCTTTGTCGCATGATCAGTCACATGACATGAACGCCCATAAGCAAAGATGATAGCCTCCAGGTCACATACTTCCAGGCAACTGCCACTGAGATGAATGCATATATTTTTTTTTACTCCAGGTATCATATAGACCTCCTTGATGCAAATCAGATAATGATGTAACATAATAATAAAAAAAAGTAACTGCGAACATATGTTGAATAAAAGGGACATGTAATGTGGCAACACAAGTTTTATTGAGTAAGAGATGTCAACACCAGCATGATAAAAATTGTACAAATTTCACATTTTCAAAATGAAATATCACTGCAACTTGTGATCTTAAACACTTAGAGCAAAAAAAGTGTCATACCAACAGAAATCATGCCATGTGGTTGAAAAATAAAACTAGAGAGAAAAAGATAGCTAAAGAGCTGGATAGAGGAAGAGAGCAAGAGACATTAAGAAAGCTATGCTTCTTTCTTTATTTTTTAATAGAAAAATCCTGGTTTAAAATGGTTAATTAAAATCCATTTGAAATGGAAACTTGTAACCTGATGATTTCACAATTATTAATAAGAAAAGTATTCTGCATTCAAGCATGTGACACCATAGATAGAGTTTTCTAGTTAAATAGTCACAGATAACCTTTTGAAGTAGATAGTACAATATGTGCCAACTGAAAATGAGCAGCGGAATTGTGCTTAAAATCCCCTTTCCTGTCAAATCAGTTATGATAGTGAATGAGAGGATATTGTATTTTGCTATCAGTGTGTTAAAAGCGTTTCTATCTTGGAAATAAGCTGCATACAGAAAGCTTTCGGAGAGAGAAATGTGCTGTGGTTGGGGAAGAGATGTCTGGATATTACAGAACGATAAATAAGAGTGACTAGCACCATTTGCATGAGCTTTCGGAAAACATAATGCTAGCCGTAATAATAATACAAAATCATAGATTTCTGAAGCAAAGCCCCACGTAGAGCATCACAGCAACAACCAGAGTCATTTCACACTAAAAATCACCGTGACAGTTTCGACTCATGCTCGATAAATACAAACTTTAAAATCCACCACTGAAAATCAGCCCTATTTGTGACTTTGCTTGATGCTTTGAATGGGCTTTGACTAAATAAAGATGAAAGGGGGGTTCCCAGACTGTACATGTTCTTAAGATATTATGGAGCAATATGAACTGGTCGTGTCAGTAAACCTCCCTCTGAACGACCGAAACTGCCCACGCGCAACTGTAATCTAGACCCGTGCCACGCCGTTTCATCGTCTAATTATCAAAAATGCTTCCTGCTTCAATTTCCATAATCTTAGAGCTTAAAGTGCCGCTGATTTCTCAGAAACGTAAAAAATGAGCGATGAAAGTGAATCGCAGGTTACCACAGAAGGCAAGCTGACCTCTCTTAATACTGTATAATTGATTGGAGTTCACTAATTGTAATATGATGAGCTTGCATTGCTGATATAGTCGTATTTGTTGTGCACTTGTGACCAGATGAATCTCTACATGATTGTTTGGACAAAATCTACAAGACAAGTGCTCCATTACTATGACACAATGTCGTATGGGCGGTGACATTAACCCTGTATATCCAGCACACTGATAAACTACCATTCACACAGATTTACTTCCTTCAAAAGAAAAAAACTTCCCACAATTCAAACGTCTGGGCACCTCCTTGGTCTCCCAAAACAAATAAAAACACCAAAACATGGAAACAAAGGTGTCCCTGTGCAAAATCGAACATGAGAAATGTGAAATCATAATGCATTCATCCTTTTGGACTTGATCACCCATGTTTAAACCCTAAAACATGACTGTATTAAAAGATTTATATAAAACTTAATACTTTACATTTAGTAAAAAGATTCATCAGCTTTCTACTATGGTAAGAATAAGAAATTGCATATACCCAAACTTTTGCATCCCATATCTAAATAAATGATTGATTGGTTATCATATATTGCTGATATTCTATCATACTACCACTAACATTTTACGATCATTAAATTAAGAATTAATGTTGGATTGTCTCCTTGAAATTTTCTGTAGTTATTGGCCTCAACCAGCATTACATTTAGAGAATGGACTTTGAAAACATTTGAAAAGTTATGAAATACTTCTTGGGATTTACACCAGGGGGGGACCGTGTCATGATGTTTGCCACAATTCAAACGTCTGGGCACCTCCTTGGTCTCCTGAAACAAATAAAAACACCAAAACATGGAAACAAAGGTGTCCCTGTGCAAAATCGAACATGAGAAATGTGAAATCATAATGCATTCATCCTTTTGGACTTGATCACCCATGTTTAAACCCTAAAACATGACTGTATTAAAAGATTTATATAAAACTTAATACTTTACATTTAGTAAAAAGATTCATCAGCTTTCTACTATGGTAAGAATAAGAAATTGCATATACCCAAACTTTTGCATCCCATATCTAAATAAATGATTGATTCGTTATCATATATTGCTGATATTCTATCATACTACCACTAACATTTTACGATCATTAAATTAAGAATTAATGTTGGATTGTCTCCTTGAAATTTTCTGTAGTTATTGGCCTCAACCAGCATTACATTTAGAGAATGGACTTTGAAAACATTTGAAAAGTTATGAAATACTTCTTGGGATTTACACCAGTGAGTTTCCGTGTCATGATGTTTGCATTCACAATTTTTGTTTCTATTTTTCCATCTATTTCGGGAATTAAAACGAGAAAAAAAGAAGAAAAAAAAAAACAAACAAGCAAAAATAAAAACAATACACATACTGCATTAGAGTGCCCACACTGACCACTATAAATATGATTTGGAACCAAAAGACAACGTTTCTCAATATTTTTACAAAATGTACCCAAAATCGAACCACAAAAATGTACCACTGTACACCCATTGAACAGCCTGCACAGCACATTAGTTCCCATTAGCTCCATAAAGAGAAGCTCAGATTGAAGCTGATTGCCCTTACATTCCCTCAATGTATCCCCTCTGCACCTCTTTAGATTTAAAATAATGGATGGTTTTTGTTTACAATTAATAAATACATATACACTAAAATGTGCATACATTAGCAGCTATAAACAGTACATCACATTATGTCAGGTCATATGAAAAATGTACAAAACATGAATGGTCCTCCAAACATTTGCCATCGGTAGTCGTCATCTTAAAGCAAGGCAACAAATAAGTTATGTAATTTTTTGTCAAAAGCATAACAGAATCATAAATAATGCCAAATAATACAATAAATTACAGCAGCAAAAAAATCATACTCGTTATCCATACTTTTTACATGATGGGTTTCTTTTGTTTCTTAACGCTCTGATCACATGACCCCGTTACAGTCGCAAAGCTACACTTGGATGCCTTGAACCGCTTGCTTTATGTTCTCCAAGAGGGCCTTGTTCTCCGGGCTCTGGTACTGGTCCTGGTGAGTGTACATATCTGTCAAAGTGCTCACATAAGTGTCAAAGTTTTGCTCGTTCATCGGCTCCTGTGGAACAGATCGGGATCATTGGAGATCGAAGAAACACATCAAGTGTAATATGTTCAATCAAACACACAATCAAAGCTTAAGACAGAAAGGGAAGGGGAAACAGGATATATTTAGGGAGGAATGATCCCACAAAACTGCCTTTAAAGCTAAATAAAAGCTAGGGTTTTAGAGAAAATACATCTCTTGAAATGCAGGGCTTGACCAATCACATTAAAATGGTCACTAAATCAAGCGTAAGACTACCATACTGTTTCTAAAAATATATATCTGATGGATAACAAAAAAATTTATGCACATACATTATGTATGCATGCACTGGTGTGAGTTTCATGCTCGTGAGTATGTAGGTAATACTGGCATTCACAAGTGATATCAAACAGATCGGCGTGAATAGCAGACAGATATCGATGAGCATCACTGTGCCTGATAAAATAATGTGTTTTACGATAATAACATGAGTTTACTACCAAAAATAAATATGGCTCATATTGCAACCCCAGCTTTCTTATCGCTATTCCCTGAAGTGGATTATGTCAATATGTGTGGCACTGATACACTCTATGGACCTTCGTGATGCATACACATCGTACTGTGTGTTACAAAAGGGGGAGGACTAGGGGGGAGGAAAATGATAGTGAGGAGAAGGATAAAGTTAGACTATGGAAAATGAATCTCTTACTCTTTGGGGCATCTGTAAACAGCAGTAATTTTTAACAGGGGCCTCTTTCAGTGGCATCGGTTTCTACAGAAGGGAGAGGTGTAGAGAAAAGACTATTAGCCTGGCTAAAAGCCAGAGGTCAGTGGTCTCAATAAAGCTGACATATTTGACTTTACAACCAAGTTATGCTTGAGCGGCATGACACATGAACAGGCAACAGTTGTCTGATGTTAGTGCAGCTTGAGGACCCCTCGTGCGCACTCTAAATAGCATCCATCGACAGTGGGGGTGGAGAATTCAGGAGCCATATTCAAGACGACGTGTTTCAGTTGTTTACTAACATGGCCGCCACATTCAAACGGGGCTTGTCCAATCGTGCCCTGGCTCAATGTGTATGTGATTCGATTGTGTGGGAGAATCTGATCCACAGCGGCCATGTTGTTACTCAACTGAAAAGCAGTTGTTTTTCTACAATCGGTAAAGGGGAGTGACCTCAGCACAGAAGCATATGGAACTGCGAGGAACTCAACAACAGACATAAAGAAGCAGATGGGAGAAACAATAGAAACCGGATTTTCGTCCCTACTGATAGCGTCTGAAATGCAGACTCAGGCCCTGGCTTTCAACAAGAGGCAGTCTATTCTAAGCCGATAAACATGTATTGTGCTGTAGGTGATATATTAACAAATGCAATTACTATTTTGAATTAATTCGGATTTTTACGATTGTAAGTAACTATGAAACATTTTTATCCTGACTTTTGTACTACTCTCTTACACTCTTAAAAATAAAGGTTCTATATCTGCATTAATGGCTCCATGAAGAACCTTTAAAGTCCATTGAACCTTTCCGTTCCACGAAAGGTTCTTTATTATGGAAAAAGGTTCTTCAGACTATTAAAATATTATAGAAAAAAGAACTGTTCACTGAAAGGTTCTTTAGGGAACCCAAAATGGTTCTTCTATGGCACAAGTGTTTTGGAAGCTTTATTTTTAAGAGTGCATGTGAGGCCTCATGTCTGTTGGCTCTTACCATGTGTGGAAGCTGGATGTTGGCAAGACTGTTGATGAGGGACTGGCTGAGGTTGGCGAGCTCATGCAGCAGCGAGTCGTTCTGCTGCTCTATGGCCTTGTTTTCCTCCTCGATGGACTTCAGGTTAGTCTCCATGGTGGTGATCTGGGAGGAGGGAGAATGAGAGACAAATGCATCTCTGTGACTGAACACATGGCCAAAGCCTTATGTGATAGATGGCAACTGCTCTTACTTGAGTCCTTAATTTTATCATGTCTGACTCTACTTGATTGTTCGATTCGTTCAGGTCTTTGATTTCCTCATCCAGTTGTTTAATCTCCTCATCATTTTCTATGCCTGGAAGGGAACATTGGGAAATTCACTGTAAAAAATGCCACTGATGGCAAGTAAAATGAATGTAATTTCTTTAGTAATTTATATAATAAAAAATGACATGCCTTTACTTGCTCTCTGCTTGATTGTGAGCATTTCAACCCCGGTCATCCTTGCCTTCTTCATAGCAGATGTGGCACGGGGACAACCGGACAGACTACCGATGTACAAAAAAATAAAACAAATAATAATCATTTTTACATTGATTATTTTACTCTCCAATTTAAACATTCTGCTAATGAAAAAATGTACATATTTTTTCAAGGTTAAGAACATAATTGTGCATTCTTTCATTTAGTTTATTGACTTAAATTGATTTACTTTGGAAATGAAATCCTTTCCTCTGGCTTTGAGAATGTATGTATAAAATATGTCTGCTGCATTAAAACATTGACTGATTCACATATGTTTATTGCTTCAAAGTATTTAAAAGTGCAAACTAATCTGCATCTTTGTCTTGTTTTGAGGTAAAATATCTAAACACCCTAAAACAACATTTACCAGGACAATTTTATGATAATAAAATGTTTTAGAGAATATATCTTGAATATTATTTTTCTTACTCTACTGGCTAATTGTTTTTATTGTTTTAACCATAAACTTAAAAAACCCTCAACCTTAAAAAGGTTAACACTTTTATTTTTTATTATTATTTTTTTTATTAAAATAAGAAGAAAAAATGCCATTCGGGTACAAAAAAAAATATTATTTGTCTGAATATCCACTGTAATATTATTAATAAATTATGTTATTTAAATACTATTACAGTATTTATTAACATTTCAAATGTAGCTTTATTTTCATATTTTAAAGTTGTATTAATTTTGTCATTTTGTTTACCCTTTTTAAGTATTTGATTATTTTAAACTTATTTATTTCAGTTAGCTGCCAAAGCAACATATCTAGTTTTCATTCAAGTTTTTATTTTCTAATATTTATATTTTGTTTATTTATTTCAATTAATGAAAGCAATTTTTAAAAATAGTTTTGATTTTAGTTAACAATAACAACACTATTAATAATTCTAATTCTCAATTAAATATATCATGTTTTAAGAATGTTGTGATATTTTTATTAAAATACTGATTAAGAAAATGATTTCTTGCTATATAGTGGCCTAGCTAAGAAATGCTCACACACGCGCTCATGTACCTCCGGTGGGTGAGAAAGCTGCCACTGACGTGGCCTGAGCCATCGCAGCCTGGGGTGGGGCAGGTCATGCCGTCTGTCTTGCCAGACTTCCAGGAGAAAGGCGCTCCGTTCACATAACCGTCTTTCTGACGCTTGGCGGCCAGCGGGCAGCCGGATGCACTGCGGTGGGATGCATACTTCCCTGTCACATGACCCTGGCCATCACAGCCTGGCACAGGACACCTAAAGACATTGGGCACAGCAGAGACGAGTTCACACACATAAGCACACACACATAGTAAAGTTCCTTCTGGGGGAAGTTGTGGCCTAATGGTTAGAGAGTCGGACTCTTAACCCAAAGGTTGCGGGTTCGAGTCTCGTACCGGCAAGGATTGTAGGTGGGGGGAGTGAACGTACAGCGCTCTCTCCCACCTTCAATACCATGACTGAGGTGCCCTTGAGCAAGGCGCGCTTTCTTCCACCTTCAATACCACGACTGAGGTGTCCTTGAGCAAGGCACCGAACCCCCAACTGCTCCCCGGGTGCCACAGCAAAAAATGGCTGCCCACTGCTCCGGGTGTGTGTTCACGGTGTGTGTGTGTTCACTGCTGTGTGTGCACTTTGGATGGGATAAATGCAGAGCACTAATTCCGAGTATGGGTCACCATACTTGGCCACATGTCACTTCACTTTCAATTGTCCTCAGTAACTGGCCGATTTTAACCTTAGTTAAACCTTAGTAACCTTAGTCCTCCTGTAAGTTACAACAAGCAAAATTCAACTTTCAGTTACTTTGGATAGTTGAAGGAATTTAAAAAATGCACCTGATTGGCTCCTGGTCATCCTTGTCCTCCTTACTGTGCATTATTTTAATACCACTCTTCTTTGCCCGGGGACAACCTGACAGACTTCAGAGCAAGAAACACATTTACCAAAAAATGCCAAGGGCTTCTCATTGCACTTCTTTGAATCTACGGGTGGCCAAAACATTACGTGAAGTATTAAATCAAATTTTTAATGCGCATATTTGTGAGTCTTCACCTTCTGTGTGAGGCGTAGTTGCCTGTGATATGCCCAGAGCCATCACAGCCAGGAGTGGGACACCTGCAAGCAATGAAAACATGAAACAGATTAGCGTAACCTCAGACAGACCTCATTTTGAGGGTCAACTGAGGTGCCTGCCGAGTAAACACGAGAGCGCGAGGGCTTACTTCAGATCCTGGGAGTTAGATGTCATCATATCACGCATGCCCTTGTCAGCCAGTTGGCAGCTTGATAGCCTTAAGAGAGGATTTTAGAAGCATGAGGCATGGTTTACTAGAACAGTTGCATTAATAAAGCTACTAAGGTGCACTCAGGGTCACTTTTATCATTAAAACGTTTTATATGCAAATAAATGAACTGTACTTTCAAAACAATAAGTTTAAACTTATTAAAGTTTACACTTTTAATAGTAGCCTAAAAAAGCTGTTTTATTATACATGGATGCTAAGATCATATGACCAGCCCAATAATACTGACTTCAGCATTATTAATTGAATTAATTGAATTGAATTGAATTAATTTATAATGGCTGCCTGCCAATAGTGCATTTTTACAAATGCCATACATTAAGAAAAGCTTTTGCTTATATAGTAAGCCCAGAATGATATGCAGCACAATTTAAATAAAAAATTACAGAGTGCACATTTAACTTTAATAATAGTTTTATATATTAAAAAAAAGTTTTTTTTAATCATTGTCAATACTGAAAATAGTTTATATTAATATTTTATGGGAACATTTTTTTCAGGATTCTTTGATGAATAAAAAAAAAACATTGTAAAAAAACTTTTGTAATATTGTCTTTTGATCAATTTAATGCATCCTAGCTTAATTATTAATTTCTTATATCAATGGACACACAGTAATAATAACAAAATCATGCTACAAGGTCAACAACAGGAGATAGTCCCGATCCAGTGCAGATGCTTACGTGAGGAGCTCCTTCTTGCTCTCCTTGCAGGGAGCATATTTGTGTTTGGGACTGGGGAGGGACACGTCTCCTGAATACTGCTGCTCTTCCAATAGATCCTGAAATGGGTCCAGGTCATCCTGAAAATGAGGATGGAGAAAGAAAAAGAAAGATTTCAGTGTATGTTATGATGCAGTATAAAACAGAACAATGGCCTGCTAGTACTGTAATTACATAATATACAGCGTTCACATTTAAAAGAATACCATGTTATTATAACACTGAGCACAAAATCTCATACAGCCTCATTTGCATTCTTTCCAGTTCCCCAACAATTTAGCAAAAACATCAATTCCCCTTTGAAATAATAATAACAACAGTTTAAGTCTGGTGGTTCATTAATGAGTAATTAATTAACAGAGGAAAAATCCGTTTTCAAGCAATAATCGCCAGTGAAGTGAAGGCATGCCGTAACAGCACTCTACACTAGATGTCCTTTCAGTCCTTCAAAAGGAACAGCCTACCGTTCTTCAAATAACTACAATAGCTTCCCCAACCAGTTTACTGTTTAAGGTTTACACAAGGACAAGCAACGGTTTAGAAATGACTCAATTGTGCTCCCATTAACATGTCACAGGCAAACAATTTTATATTATAAACAGGTCCTTTTGCTTAGCTACAGTGGAAAAGAAAAGCGGGAAGACTAAGCAGAAGCTTCTGCTGTGGTGGGCTGAACACGTAAGCAGTAAACGGTAATCTTAATATGACTAGCATTCATCTGCCAACTGTCTTTCAGATAACCAGTTAGCTGCTAACAAGAAAGCAAAATGCCTGGTGAAAGAAGATTAAACCAAAGAGAAAGCGGTTCTTAAGAATTTTTATAGTCACATTTGTCGAAAGTACTGTTTTATTACTGCTTTATATATTTTATGATAAATGCTAATTCGACTGACATTTTTGAAAAGTTTTGTAAAGGTGAAGTGTTTAATTTATTTCACTTTTACTACTGCTAACAGAAATAATGACTGCTTTCAAACAGGTTTCCTGAACACTTCTCCTCATCATGCTATTGGTTGGACAAACAGATAGTCCCTCTTCTTTGTTGCTGTGTCAGGATGCTCAAACACAAGCAATTTTCCCCAGCTAACAGGTAACGTTCCCAAGTTTGTTATCTGGTCTTTAATAACGTTCTCAAAACATTAGCACAAAAACATTATTTATTGATTGTTCATGCAACATTATTTCTAAACCAATTTAGCTTGATGTTCATTTAACAGTTTTTAAATGTTACTCTGCTTCAGAATGTTAAGAGAAAATTCAAATGTAAAGTTCCAATGATGTTTTCAAAATGATAAAATGGAATTTTCTAAATGATCACACTCTCCGGTGCAACAAATACAATGAGCCAAAAAGGTGGTAACTATCCTCTAAATTCATTTTATGTAAAGTGACACAAGTGCTCCAGTCTGTCTCTAGCCAGACTCAAGGGGTGTCGGGGTGGGGGGTACCTCCTTGTGGTCCTCGTCCAGGCGTTTGATCTTGGTGTAGTCCACAGGCAGGTCCCAGCAGTCTGCCGTGCTCATCTGGAAGCAGTGGCTGTTGAGCAGGGCCTGCCGCTGGGGCGACATGGGCTGCAGGGGGGTCAGCACTGTGCCTCCACTGCCCTCCCCCATCCCTCCAGCCCGGCTCAGATCCAGGGTTCCGTTCTCATCCCCATCTCTGTCATCAGGGCTCTGCCACGAAAGAGGAAGAGAGAGGAGAATTGATAAGAGAATAAAGAATAAAGAGAATAATTAAGAAGTAAAAAGGCTGAGATACAGAAGGGAAGGATGACCGATGAGGATGGGTACATGGTTCATATGCACAGTTAAAAAGATTTTTAAGCATGTAAAAAAACCTAATGTTTAAAAAAATTATTTTAATATATTATTACTATATTTAATTCATTTTTATTTATATTATATTATATTTAATTAATTAATTTAATTATTATATTTCATTTATTATTACTATTTAATTATTATTTTTTTATAAATTCTGGAAAAAAAATGTAATTGTATTTTTTGGTAACACATATTATTCACCATGAAATCAATATTGATAATTCTTATTGTTTGGAATATTGCAGTGTGTATTATAAATGATTTATCCATGCACATCATTTTTTTAATTTGCGTAATTTAACATATGTAATGATAGGGAAGAAAAATAATTGCAATTTCTGTTTCATGCATACTTACAACTTACAAAAACATAAGCAAGGGATCTTGAAGGAGAACAACATTAATTATGTGTTCAAATGCCTAGACTGAAACAGTAGTTTTGTGGTTCAGTCCCATTAGCCTTCTTTCCTCTTCCCTGCTTTAGGCATGAATAATTATTATAGTTGCATTGTTTGACTGCTTGCCAGCTTTATTTACACTGTTGTTGCTGATTTTGTTGTCACGTGTGATAATTAATGTCTGGTGATGTCAAGCTGTATTTGTACCTCTACTTAAAATGATTAGTTCGTTAGTTAGTTGTTTGCTACCCTTGTCACGTTTCATGTACTGTATAAAGTATTAAGGTCATGTGGCATATTATGAGACAGCAAGCACTTTGTTCTGTGTGTTCACTACCTTTTAGAAGAATCGGGTAGGTATGTTTTTTTTTTTTTTTTTTGAATGAATGAATGAATGAAAGGATGCATTAAATTGACCAGAAGCGGAAAAGATAATAAAAAGATTTTTATTTCAAATAAATGGTGTTCTTTTTAACCTTCTATTTATCAAAGAATCTTGAAAAAGCATATAATGGTTTTGACAACAACATTAAGCAGCATTGATGATAACAATAAATATTTCTTGAGCACCAAAATAGAAGGATTTCTGAACGATCATGTGACGCGCTGCAGAAAATTCAGCTTTGCTATCATAAGAATGAATCTCATTTTAAAATATACTGAAAAGAGAAGGTTATTTTAAATGTTTTATTAATGGTATATTACTATTTTTACTTTTTTATCTTTTACCTCAAAAAACATTTCAAGTGTTACTGACCCCTAACTTTTTAATCGTAGTGTACTTTTTATATAAAAAACATGAAATGCAGTGCATAACACTGAACAATATATTTGCATACAACTCCAAAAAAAAGTATTTCTAGACTTGCAATGATGGCAAATTTTGACAACCTTTTACGTTCAATTAATATATTTATAATTAGGTCGATGAATTTCTAAAACTCTACAACCACCTCAGTTTTTACAGTGTGGGAAAGGATGGGAGGAGAAAAGATCTGAAAGAAGAGAGTGTGAGCTTCTTCTTTGCACTGCCCTACATCTCCATGCACAGCTGCTTATTAGTGAATATATAGAGCCCTACAGCTCCTCACTACCTCTGTCCCTCTTTCTCTCTCTCTCTTATTCTCATCCCCACTCCCTCTAGCCTGCTGCCTCACTGTCCTTAAAGAGAGGTCATTGTCTTTCCTATGTACCCAGAGGGATGCTGTGAGAGCTGGCTTGGCCTGGACTACAGCTGAAATCGACATTAATTCTATTTGTCTCAGTGAGAGAGGGTAGGGGCACCACTACCCCAGCGTTCCTGCAGCTGCCAGCTTCCTCTGGTCTCCTCCAGCCCTGCGCTCTCATTATCACCAAACAGATTATGTCTGAAATCGATGTGTCACTAAAGCAACCGTGGCTCGTTCAGACCATTAGGCTCATATGATGACCCTGAGTCCAGCAGAGAGCTCTCAGAGGTGCTGTTGTCATTCACTGTTTGAAATCGCACCCTGTGCAAAAGAGCACGAAAACCCGGAGGAGATGACCAGGGGTTTGCCCCGAATGACTCTAAACTTGCATGCCCTCATTTCGGTGCACTACCATTACGTACTGGAAGGCAGTGCAGAGAAACTAAGAAATACCCAGTGAGAGAAAGCAAAATACAATATTAGCTGTACAAGTGGGTGAGGATGAGAGAGGATCTGGCAGGAAAAAGTTGTGGACCCTCACCTGTGCCAGGAGCTCCGGGCCTTTCCCGGTGAGGCTCTGGGGCATCTCTCTGCAGCGTGTGGGTCAGACGGCCACTATAACCTTGGATGGATGAATGGATGGTGGAATAGAAAGACAGACAGATAGAAAAATAGATAAATAGACAAAATGATAGAACAGATTGATGATAGAATGACAGACAGACAGACAGACAGACAGACAGATAGATAGATAGATAGATAGTCACAGACAGAAACATAGATACACACATACACACTTATTAGATGATCTGATGTTTCATGATGAATGCTGTGAGAAATTGAGTGTGAGAGAGAGAGAGTGGAGGAGAGGGGGAGAAATGGTTTAACAGTGTATCTAGGTTTCATGCAGAGGGCTACACATTGTTAACATGAAATCTAAAACCTGTATGGGAAGCATTTATACAGCATTTCTTTTTTATATAAATCCACATTCAAACCCTAGTTTGCATTCAGACACAACATCTGAGAAAACAAAGAAACCTAGTATTGACTAAGGAGCTGTTATTATCCTTCAATACTGGAAGGTGACAAATCAGCTGCTAAAATGCAGTTATAACCACTTATTCAAGATTTATACTACTCTCCCATTTGATCTTATTTTTCATCTAATTTTGCATTGAGACAAATAGCAAAACTGTCATTACAACTAAACTGGGTGTAACTAATTGATGTTGCCAACTGAGTCTAAATGAAGTGCAGTTAATTCCTAACATTAATTAAATGTTATTCTCATTAATTTTTTTTCCAAGCTTAATTTTCTTCATTTGTCAAAAACTGCATTTCTTTGATAAAGCATACAGGCAAGTAACATCACTTGCAAGAATGCTCTTTAATTTCCGAGATGTGGTATGTGTTCTGATTTCAATAACATTGTCTATATTATCACTGCAGGGCATGCTGTAATGCTCCTTATGGGCAATCAAGACTGTCCTGATGTAATAACCATGAGTTATAATGAAAATGAGTTATTTTAAGCACAGCTAATGAAACTGTACCAAAATATCCCGCCGAATTCTGTTGACAGGAAATCTCTACAATTTCTGGCTTGGGCATGAAATCAACTGCTACCATTTTGAACAAAATCGTTCCAGTTAATTTGATTCCTTCACAAATGTAAGTGCACTCATTTATCAAGACCAGGGCTGCAGTTGCGAGCTACAATGCTGCACATTACCAAACACAAAAACCTCCAAAAATGAAGCTTTAACCAAAGACGGAGAAACATAATGTTTGAGAAAACTGATAAACATCCAGACGATAGGTTTTTAAATCTGGCGTCATTCAAACATCTGTCTGCATCTCTCACTGTGGACCAGAAATGAAAAGGTTAACACCTACATAACTGCTTTTTTTTTTTTTTTTTTTTGCTAATTTTAATCTATAAGAGAATGTCTTGCAACGTCTTGCATTATATGCATACATACAAAGAGAAAAAGAGAATATCATATAGGATAAAATGTTATTATAGATGTATATATCTATACATTCTTCACACATATGTATTATGGTGGTCAAAAATATCTATTCAGTCATAATTAAATTAAAGGAGCTGCATGCAAATTGGAAATCCCTTCATTGGGTTTGTGTACCTAGGTTATTAATCATTTCAGAAGCCAATAAGTAGAGTAGGATTTCCAATAAAGGAGCACTGAACTCGATGGCTGCCTGTGAAAAATCCAAGCTAAAGCTTTTATTAAGAGAAGGCCTTCACTTCAAAATAGAAAAAAGAAAAGAAATTCTTTTTTAATGGAAAATACCGCAAGGACGTCTGGCAGTACAAAACTAATTCTAATCTTATTTCCATCTGATCCCCTCGAGAAAGACCAGTTTATCAATTCTGACTCCTTCTACCTCACCAGCTTCAATGACAGAGGAAAAGAATAACAAAGCCAAGCTTGCCATCATATCCTTTGGGTGAGGTGTCTTGCCCATGGTGCTTCGGGGTGAGGGACCTCTTGCCATAGGCATGAGGCTGGTTGTCATAACTGTTGCTGTAGTCGAAGCTGGCTTTGGAGTACTTCTCCAGCTCCTTGGCCAGGTTGGATCGTGGAGTACTGGTTGGGACGTTATTTTTGTACCCATACTGTGGGATCTCCAGCTGTTTTACGAAGCACATGGGTCTGGAAGAATTGACAAAGGGAGGAAATCAAGGTTGGGTATCAGAGTCCTGGACATATATCATACTCAAAGTCAAGATGAATCACAGTTCTCAATCCATTTTATATTTGTCATGTAGCACGTTTTTAATTATCTGTATTCATCTTAAAGAGTCAGTTCTCCCTAAAATCAAAAAGATTTATTTTAAGTATTTAAATTATGTTATTTTTTTTAATTACTCAAATATATACAAATACACTCATTATATTATAATAAAAATTAATATATACAAATTCTTATAATATATAATCACATCCAACATAAAAGTTTTTGTTTATATAAAAAATGTTTGTGTACTGTGTATATTTATTATGTATATATAAAGATACACACACATACAGTATATATTGAAAATATTTACATGTATTTAAATGTATATATTTATAGTCATTTAATTTATATTATATATAAATATATTTAATATATAAACAACATATTTTTCTTAAATATATACATGCACATGTGTGTATTTATATATAAATAATAAATATACACAGTACACACACATATATTATGTACACAAAAATGTTTATTTTGGATGCGATTAATCGTGATTAATCGTTGCCCAACACTAAATACAACATCTCTAAAAACCCCCAAAACAATTACTTACACTACTGTCCAAAAGTCTCCTATGCTCACCAAAGCTGGATTAATTTAATAAAAACACAGCAAAAACCAAAATATTGTGCAGATTATTACAATATAAGATAGAAAATGTATTTCTGTGATGGCAAAGCTAAATTTTCAGCAGTCTTCAGTGTCACATGATCCTTCAGAAATCATTCATATAATACAAATATGGAAAAGAAATACAAATAAATATACAGATTACAGTGCAAAGAACGAGTCTGTTTAAATTTAGCAACGTCCACCATCTTAATACCAGGTGTAAACAGGAAATTTGAGACTAGGATCTCTTTATGCTGCTGGGTAACGTTAGTCAAGCAACGAAACAACAGGTCAACAGAGACACGTGTTGCGGGGGTGTGGCATCTGTAATGACACAGCATGTATAAGAGACCATAAAGCTTTAATGAGATGTGCTGGTTATCTGCCATATTGGCATGTTCTCACATAAGGGCTGTAGGTCTCTGGAGGGAAGCCACCACTTCACCTAATGTCACATCACAGCAGGACACACACCTTCAGATCAGGTAACTTCAAATGAAATGGCCGGGGCTTCTCTGTTACGCTGAGCGCAAATGGAGATAAAACAGCTCATTTACAGGAGATAAGGGAAACCTAAGAGCGTACGCCAGCCATTATTCTCATTTCTTTTATGCAGTCTTCAAAAGAACACACAACCTTCAAAACACACACCTTGCAAAGGTGAAAAAAAAAAAACTCAGACAATGTAATGTAACTGAAAAAAGATAAAGCTGTCAGGAAACAAAAGGTTTCAGTATAAACAGTTTCTGTGTATTTGTAAAAGGCAGTAGAGTGAAAAGCTGAATATTCAGCGTCAATTTTCCCACATTCGCAGAGTTTATTCAGGCCACATCTGCAAGAATTTATTTTAACAGCTAAACAGAGGGCCAAGATTTCGGAGTTAAAATATGAAATAAAAACACCATATCAAACCAAAAACTATTTATAGAATTGTCAGCTGCTTGCAGGCCTTGCCTGAAATGTAATTACGGCATTAAAAAAGTTGCATTCTACAGAAAATGGGAGCATGTTTAGTTCGTGGAAAGCACATAAAATATAATGCCGAACACATTAATGGCAAGATCATTTATATGAGGCATTTCAGAGGCTGGAGTTGAACTATAAACTTGCACAAGGTCAGTAAATTGCGTGGTGGATTTGAACAGTTAAAGACTGTAATTATACGCCTGGCAAAGTTTTAAAACATAATGGACACAAATGCCATTTAAGGTTTGGCGTTTACACACATTGATCTGAGCCATTAATTAGTACTAATCCATAGTGATTCAGGGAACATGTAATGCATGTGAGTGTGTCTATTTATACACATTAGCCCAACGGCATTGTTGACGCTCACCACCAAGTCACATTCACAATGCCTGATGATGTGGAGTTAAAATACTTAGTGTGACAGCAGTTACACGACCGTTTAAAAGTCTCTCATGCTCACCAAGGATACAGTAAAATTGTGAAATATTATTACAACCTCAAAATAACTTAAAATATCTGTTTTCTATTTTAAAATGCAATTTATTCCTGTGATGCAAAGCTGAATTTTCAGCAGCCATTACTCTAGTCTTCAGTGTCACATGAAAAAATCATGAAATCTTTCTAATACGCTGATTTGTTGCTCAAGAAACATTTCCTATTATAATTAATGTTGAAAACAGTTGTGCAGCTTAAAGTGATTGTTCACCCAAAAATGGAAATTACCCCATGTTTTATGGATAAAAAAATATGGATATTTTTCTTACACAACCGCATCGATTCACTTCAGAAGGCCTTTATTAACCCCCCGGAGCCATGTGGAGCACTTTTTATGATGAATGGATGCGCTTTATTTTGCTTCAAAGTCTTGACCACCATTCACTGCCATTATAAAGCTTGGATGAGCCAGGACATTTTTTTAATGTAACTCCGATTGTATTCGTCTGAAAGAAGAAAGTCATATACACCTTGGATGGCTTGAGGGCAAGTAAATCATGGGGTAATTTTCATTTTTGGGTGAACTATCCCTTTAATATTTTTGTGGAAACCATGATACATTTTATTTTCAGGATTTTATGATGAATAGAAAGTGTGGATGCAATGATTTTACATTTAAATTTGAATAAAAAATTAAACATTAGCACCAAACATTCTAGCAACTACAATGCAACAACCTGGCAGCTACCTAGAATGCCCTAGAAATCACACAGCAACAATCTAGCAACAAGCAAGCAAGCAACACTCACATTTTATTTAAAACGTTAAAAAAACGTTATTTGCAGAAATAATAGAAATAGCAGAAACCTCCAACTAAAAACATACTAATATGTTTTTATTTAAATAAACATACTACAACAACATTCTAATATGCTATAAATTATGTAAAGAACTACATAAATATGATTTTATTGAAAATAAAAAATCTATGTGCCAGACTGTGATTTTAAGATCCAAACGAATCTAAACATCATTGTTATTTTACACCACTATGGGAATATTTCACAGAACAAGCAGGGAGGAGTATCACACCCTATTTATCTCATCTGTTTATGGTGTATTTTCACCAAAAATGCCCATTAGACACTTCACAGCTGCATACTTGGACTCATTATAGAAACAAAAGCACTGAGTGGAACTACTGCTTCCCTCAAAACTTCATTAGAGCTTGGCCGAGGATGTGTTCAACCTTTAGTTACACAATGTTTTCCCCTCTGGCAACAGGATTGGATGACACAGTGAGTCCAGAGCGTGCACTAAATATGGGATTAAATTACATCGCAGGACTGTGGCAAAACAAAGTGGCGTAATAAAGCCACAGATAAAGTTTGTAGCTTCCAAGGGCGATGGCTAATCTACATGAGCAATTTGTGAGACTGATACAAGCCACTGTGCCTGTGTATAATGTGTGCGAATATCTGTTCCTTTGGAACATAAAATGGTAACAGCACAGTGCTTGACAAACTTGGCATCTTCAGGCCTGCAGATAACCAAGGTAAATGCGGGACGCGGGCTGATTCGTTCTGACACGCCAACCAGAGCATCACTTCCACTTAAGCAAGATGTGCTTTGGACTGGGCCTGCAGATGAGCATCTCCAGGGAGCACGGAGAGCAGGAGAGACAGCTCTATCGGTGGAGATCACAACGTGGCAACACATGCACCCAGAATTAGCATCAAAGAGCTCGGCGGTCTGGGGAACATCCGTTGACACTTCTGCTCGCCCCATGCTAGCTCAGATACGCCTCTTAATCTTTAAAGCATTGTTCAAATGGGAGATTGCAAGAGGAAACTGTTTTAAATTATC
>NW_015666540.1:667873-669208 GCF_001515625.1 Sinocyclocheilus rhinocerous
TTGGTTAATTTTTTATGTGCACCTGTGGGTTCAATATTATGTTGCTATATAGTGGGGTTCAAAGATCTTTGAAAAAATGCTTCTATTTTGGATTTTTCATATTTTATTTGTACATTTTTCAATTCAAATTTTTACTGAATTTAATGCTATATATATATATATATATATATATATATATACATATATATATAGTAATTTTAAAAATAAATCACAATAATTATATTACTGCAATTATGTAATATATAAAATGAAAACTGAATGTTAAATAGCTATTTGTCTGTTGATTAACAATAGCTTAAGATGTATCAGTGAGAAAGGAAAGTCGTTTTTAAAGAACAAGAATAAATACAAATAAAGGTCTTTAATTATTTTTAAAGTGGCAATGCACTCTGTTTTGTGAAAAGCACTATAAAAATACTTGTAAATATGAATAGGATTAATGTTCTGTTCCATCAAAAACTCAGGTACCTCAGGACACGGTCTGACGCCTGGTTGGACTTGGAGCTGTCGCAGGGGTGATGTTTCTCCTGAACCTTTGCCATCTTCTCGGCGGCGGCTATGGGACATCCCGAGAGACTGCAACAACAGCAGAGCAATTTATGTAGTGTTAACATTATGTTACAAGCAGCATGTAAGGGCACACACACATACACACTCCCAAACGCACACACATGCCCTAGCAGATAGCAGAAGTTGAAGAACAAAGTGAGATATGAGGGAATGTATAATACCAGCATATGGAGACAAGTCTGTCAGAGAGAATAGTCAGCTTTTTATGACATTCTCTCAATACAGACTTCCAACATGTTTGCAAAATCCTGTGCGGTACATGGGGATATTTATGTATGAATTATGCATTTCATGTGGCCTAGTTCTATAGTATGAAGGCAAAGCTTTGCAGATATCTGCTGGGCATTTCTGGCTGGCTGGCTTCAGAAAGCTCCTCACAGCGAGATTCCGCAGTCATTTCAGAGAGACACTACAGCAAACTGAGCTTCAGAACATCTAGCTACGCTCCCTTGCTCTCCTTTTTTTCTCCTTTCTCTCTTGCTCTCTTTCTCCCTCGTTGTTTCTTCCTCTCATTACTCTATCTTCCTCTCCGTTTGTTTATCCCTCATTTCTGTTTCATTTCTCTCATTTTTCTGTTGCTTTCTCTCTCTATGTAATCCTTTGTATAGCTGGGAACTGTCTTCTTATCATCTGCAATTTTCGTATTCTGGTTATACGGAAACCATTCAGTCATTCTCAAAAAATACAAAAACTTAACCAACATGAGACAAAAATACAAACATAAAAATCTAAGACATATAGACTAATCTAACACATGAACACACG
>NW_015666540.1:669392-684522 GCF_001515625.1 Sinocyclocheilus rhinocerous
CTCTGCAATTTCAGAAACACATAAAGCATATAAGTACAAGTGCATTTAAAGGAATGGAATTTGAAAAAGAGAGTGAGTGAGTGAGTGCTGTCTGACAGACAGAAGGACGGCTGTCACTATGCAGAGTTGCCATGACAACCATGCCATGAGGAATGTGTAGACAAACCATATATACTGTACAAGGTTGTTATATTCCCCTATTATACATTTTGTTTTCTTCAGCTGAACCCTTCTAATAGTGTGTGTGTGTGCTTGTCCCATAGGAGCTGTTCCATATAACATGGCCTGCAGCAACTTCGGGTGGAGACTGCATCTGTCTGAATGTACACCATATGCACATGGAGGCACATCTTAACTGCTTAAGTGTAAGTCTGCGACTGTTTGTACATGTGGAGCTCTCATTCTTAAGAAAATCATCTTTCATCTTGTTAAAAAAACAACAACATAATAATAATAATAATAAAATAACTGTTTAGATATATAAATATATATATATCATTATTAATTAAATAAAAATTTAATTGAAATATTCATTAGAATTAGACATATGCTTTTAATTTTTTAGATTTTTATAGATTTCAATAGTAATACCAATTTCTATTATTATTAGTATTATTATATTATTTAATTTAGAAAACAAACATTTTTTATTATTAAAAAATGTTATACATACACTTTTTCACATTCTGTTCTGCTCACCAAGCCTGCATTTATTTGATCCAAAATACACCAAAGCAGTGAAATATTTTTAATGTTTAAAATAACTGCTTTCTATTTGAATATATTTTACAATAATTTATTAAGCTATATTTTCAGCATCATTACTCCAGTCTTCAGTGTCACATGATCATTCTAATATGCTGATTTGCTGTTCAAGAAGCATTTATTATTATTATTATCATCATTATTATTATCAATATTTAAAACAGTTGAGTACATTTTTTTCAGGATTCTTTGATGAATAGAAAGATCCAAAGATCAGCATTTATCTGAAATAAAAAGCTTTTGTAGCATTATACACTATACCATTCAAAAGCTAGGAGTCAGTATCATTTTGTTTTGTTACAAAAGATTTCTATTTCAGAATGCTGTTCTTCTGAAGTTTCTATTTATCAAAGAAACCTGAAAAATTATACTCAGCTGTTTTCAACAACAACAATAATAATAATAACAATTATAAATGTTTTTGAGCAGCAAATCAGAATATTAGAATGATTTCTGAAGGATCATGTGACTGGAGTAATGATGCTAAAATTTCAGCTTTGAAATCAAAGGAATAAATTACATTTTAAAATATATTCAAATAGAAAACAGTTATTTTAAATAGTAAAAATATCTCAACATTTTACTGTTTTTGCTGTACTTTGGATCAAATAAATGCAGGCTTGGTGAGCAGAAGAGAAAAAAAAAACAATCTTACTGTTCAAAAACTTTTGACTGGTAGTGTATATACACACACACACACACACACATATACAGTATGTACATATCTGTGTACGTGTATAGATATTGTATTATATAAAGTATCATTATATACAATATCAATTAAATGTAATAAACAAATATTAATAAATATTTATAAATAAATATATGACCATATTTATTTTATATTTCAAATATTTTATATATTATCTTATTTATACATTTTTAGAGGCTTTTTTAAAAGGTTTCAAAAGTTCAACAAGTCCCTTGTTCCATGTGGGAATAGAATCCTGAATCTCCAGTCTGCATGTCAAAAGTGCCAATGTGCAAATAAAATATTTGAGCCTGGAGCTATGTGTTTCTACGATCCAGCCGAGCTCAGCACAACACAAACAAATCAGTCCCTCTTCTCCTTCCTGAAAGCAAGGCTCCATCTAAAACTACGCATTCTTCTTATTCCCTATATAAAGTGTGTAAAAAGACTGGAACATCAGTCCCCACAGTGGCGCCAGTTTCTTCTCTCCACGTCCCTTCCAGCCACTCACCTGCGGTGGGAGTTCCTGTTGCTATTTACATGGCCGCGTCCTGAGCAGCCAGGCGTGGGGCACTTTAGAACATTCTCATACATTGCAAGAACTTGGACAAACAGAGAGGAGAGGGCGAGAGAAGGTTAGAAGGATCCAGAGTGAGTATGAAAGCCTTGTGTTCCATTAAGCTGAACGGGCTCAGTGACAACAGCATGCACATGCTCCTAAGAAACGTTCCAGCTGAAATCAGTTAATCATAAAGTTAATCACGGCCACACCATATGGTGAAAGAAGAATCTAGGCATGCAATGTGTTAATGGCATGCACGTTGTGTGAAAGCATTGGCGTACGAGGAAAAGAAAGCACTCTTCAATAAAAACGGATTTATTTTTGGTGATTTAAATGAGTCAAGCCATTAGGTTGTCTATGACACATCCTGCAGCGCTACGTCTCTGGGCCTGCAGTAAACTGACTCATCAGAACCCGCCTGTGACATGATCCTCATCCAATTAGAGGTGTGACTGGAGGTAGTGATGAGAAAGCTGCTTTGGGTCTGAGAGATCAGTGCAGCCATATTGAGAAACAGGCTAAAATTACTCAGCACCAATCAGCACAACCAGAGGTTGGTCGTACGAGAAAATGCGCCACCGCTTCGGGTGGAGGAGGAAATACACTCATATGCATTACAGAAAAGAGAGGTAAAACATGCCCACAGCACAGCCGGCACGTAGCAAACACGCATGGGGACCAACGTGCAAATGGCTGTTCATATTCGGCTTACTTTCTGGTGGCACACGGTCTTTGTGAGGGCAGCCGGACAAGCTTCGATGGTGAGGATAGAGTCCAGTGACGTGCCCCGTGCCATCGCAACCTGGGGTTGGACACTTGCTTTCTTTTTTCTCTCCGCTTGAGTCTGTAAGCAAAGACAGTTATTGGCATATCCTGTTACAGGCACAGTAAGCAAATCCCATTAACCTGCTGGATTCTTTGTGATAACATTTATGCTCCGGTTACGGCTATTTTCAAACACTGTCTGTTTGCTTTGAAATTGGACACTGGATAAAGAATACAGCTTGAATGAGACTTGTGGCTGAGATTGTATTGGATTGCAATTCAGAAAAATTTAACAGTCACGGCACAGAGGAATTTCATCAGTCGGACAATAAAAAAAGATTTACATCATTAATTTCAATTAATTGTCTATTTATTTCCTGATATGTAGAATGTGTTTTTTTAATATATATTCTCATTAAAATGTAAATCCGTAAGGAATTACTGACGACGGGCTGTTGAATTATTAGAAAATAATGCACACCGAGGTGATAATGGGTGTGCATTAATTCCTAACAATTCAATGGACTGGAGTCAATTATTCCGCTTATACTATAGTTACCACTACACGCGAATAAAAGCCTATCAGGAAAATGTTATAGTTCATTAATTTTGTGATTGAGTTTTCTGTACTAGTGACAATTGTAGATATAATGGCAGCTAATGAATAATATAATATAATATAATATAATATAATATAATATAATATAATATAATATAATATAATATAATATAATATAATATAATATAATATAATATAATATAATATAATATAATATAATATAAAACAGCACTTCCAACATATGTACATATCTGTGGGTGATTATTGTAACAATCTCCACCATCTGAAACCATTTCATAAAGATGAAATATACAACTGTACGCACTGAGAAAGAAAAGCTGATTTACAATCACCTTACAGTATGAAAAGTAGGAATCGCATAAAATGAGACAATCATTGTGAGGAAATAGGAATCAGAGTCTTTACATTATACATATAAATGTATCAATGATTTCATCTCATGCCATTTTATTCTACAAAGACATTTTACTCCAGGTTAACGTGTTCATGTGTGCTACTGATATTAAATACATGCAACCAATTCAGATTCCTGCTGTTAAATAGGTTAACGTTTCCACTATAACAGTTCCCCAATTTTATCTTGCAAATGAAAACCCGCAAGAAAAATACGTTTTTTCGTGGATGCATTTATCAGTACATGCATTCTCTGTTATTCAAACCGGTTTAGCTAAGTGAACACATCTGAAATATCTTCCCTCTTTTATTAGCCAAAAATAACTGCTGTAGAACTCCACAAGCATGCAATAATAATGCTCCCTGTCAGTCAGAACAGTGAGATCACTCGACATGTTTAATAACGACGCTCCAATAATTAGTGCCAAGAATAGTTTCTGGAGACGAGGTGTGAAATCATGGTGTAATTCTATAATTACACGACCCTCTGACTTGCTGTGGTCGTGCACTGAAAACAACAGCAAACTGCTCTACGATAGGAAGCACAGAGACGCTCTCTTTAATGGAAAACATAGTGCAAATTGAGCAAATGGAAGGAAATGAAACATACAAAGCAGTTCCATCTGAGCAGAGACAAATGATGAACCTTTTAAAGTACCAGATAGGAAGAGCTGTTAGGTTGGGTAACCAGAGGCGATCTGAGGATCCTCAACACTGTAACGTACATTTGTTAAATGTGATATTGATATGCTCCTGTAGTTTCTGATTGCTAATATCTGGATATATCAGAGGAGGTGGCTCATTCCCAAAGGTAGTGGGTGTGGATTGGGAAGGATTTGAGGTAATAAACCATGTATGGGATCCAAGGGATGAGATTTGCTTTCTTAACAGGCCGTGCAGATTGCCATTACTCATGCCTGACAAGGTAAGTCTCTGATGTTACCATGTCAGCCTATTTTAGCAGCGTTAGCTTTTGTCATTATGGAAGTCGCTACCAGGGTGACCTGAGTATTTAAAACAAGCCCCAAAAATGTTTCAGTCTCACCAAAGTGACCCCATAGTCATCAATGTCATCGGCGCAATGTGTGACGGAATGTTAAGTGACCCAAGACACTGGGGAACAAATGCCGCAACAGCTTTCAGGACGAGAAAATTATATTCATATTCAAAATATCTCTGTTTGTGTAAGTATGCTCCTTTATGGAAACTTGATTCCACCTCAGAAAAAATAAAACTGTTAACTGTGCAAAATGTTTAAAGTAAGAAACAAGAAGTCACACTAGAATATATAAAGTCGCATTTACGAGAAATAAATTCACATTGTGATGTTTACTGAAAAATAACACAAATAGAAGGAATTAAGCTGCATTTGTGAGATATAATGCCACATTGTGAGATTTAAAGTCACAACTACCAAAAATAAAGAAGTACATAGGATAGTACTGACTTTATAAATCTCAAGTGTAACAGACAAAAATAAAACTGGTAATTGTGAGAAAATGTTTCAGAATAAGAAATAGCACGTCACATTGGAATATATAAAGTCACATTTGTGAGAAAGAAAGTCACATTGTGATATATAATATCACAATTAGGAAAAATAAAGCACATTTTTGAGATATGAAGCCATATTGTGAGACATAAAGTCAAATTGTGAGATATAATGTCACAATTAGGAGAAATAAAGTCACAATTGTGAAATATAATATCACATAAAGTCACATTTACCAAAAATAAAGAAATAAAATAAGGAAATTCTGACTTTTTATCTCACAGTTGTGACTTTATATCTAACAATTGTGAGAAATTACCAAAATAACCTTTTTTATTTGTTTCCTCAGTGGCAGAATATGGCTTACATATTCTGTATAATGAAGGGGAACTATCTACTGAAATCTCTGCTGAAATGCAAAATCTAATTAGAAGTTTTATTTTTACCTTTAGGGTAATATGCTCTTTTTGCGCCATCATGATGGAGTCGGGCCCTGCGTTCTTCTGCACTGCTGCTCTGCCTTGGGCTGTGCTCTCCATGAAGGCGCTGATTGTCCCTCCGAGCCACCATCTGTTCTGATGCCATTCTGTCTCGCATAACCTTGGCACGCTCGGATTCCAGAGCAATGGCCTTTTCCAGCAGCGACAGGTTGCCTTTAGTCATGTCGAAAGCTTCATCGGAACGTTCGGAGGCCACTGACGTAGTGTCTTCATCCCCTTCCTGGGCGCAGCTAGAGGGGTAGCCTCTTGAAGCAGGGCTGAGCTGCTCCTCCAGTTTCATCAGATTGACCATGTCTGAGTAGTTCCTCTCAAGGGGTCTGTGCTGGTCCATCTGGCAGCTGTCATACCTGGGCATGTGATGCATTGGAGGCTGCTGCTGCTGCTGCTGCTGCTGTTGATGCTGCTGATGCTGATGCTCCATCTGGTGCTGCACATGGACCTCCATCGTGTACCGCTCGGACGTTTGGGTCTCATTGAGTTTGCGGGCCAAGTCGAAGCACTGGTTGCGCAGACACTCCAAGCTACTGAGACACACTTCCTCCTCACTCTCCTCCGTCTGGCCCCGTCCATTAGTGTGGCCAGCTGAGCCAGGATCCCCAGACCCGGCGTCTGCGTATCCCTCGTCAGGAAGCACGGCTCCGTGTCCCTGGGCCAGAAGTTTTAGGGAGTCCACGGTCTCGCGTACCACATCGCTATCCAAGTCGACGCTCAACTCTGCCTTATGGCCTCCTTGTTCACTCCCCTCATATTCATCCTCATCATCATCCTCACCTGCACTGTTGGAAGAATTGCTGTTCATCTCTGACTCAGTCATGGCCTGGTAGGCGGCATCCTCTGCGATTTTACCAAGGTTGAGAAGAGACTTGGCCACCAGCTCGTCATAATTCTCATACTCCTCATTGTTAATGCTATTGTTATTGTTATTGTCCTTCTCAACTATTTGATTGGATTTTGATTGTCCACCTCTAGAATAATTGTCGTCTGAAGAGAAAAGAGAACAATTTGTTGGTTAAATGCAAAAATCACAAGGAATTTGACAACACTTTATTTTAATAGTCCACTTTAGACATTCTGCTGACTGTGAATAACTTTGCAACTACGTCAAATACCAATCTTTAGAGTATTAGTGGAGAGTCTGTGTCTGAACACTATTTTGATGTTCCTCCAACAGACATTCTACTGACTATAAGTAACTTTGAAAGTACATGTCAACTTATTCTACTAACCCTAACCTAACTGTTTACGAATACTCTACTAATACGCTAATAAGAGTTAGTTGATGTGTAGTTGCAAAGGTAATTATAGTTAGTAGAATGTCTAAATAAATAGTTAGTAGATATTCAAAATAAAGTGTAACCTTAAAGGTTAGTTCACTTCCAGAATAAAAATTTCCTGATAATTTACTCGCCCCCATGTCATCCAAGATGTTCATGTCTTTCTTTCTTCAGTCGAAAAGAAATTAAGGTTTTTGAGGAAAACATTCCAGGATTTTTCTTCATGTTGTGGACTTGGGGTCCAATGGGTTGAAGGTCCAAATTGCAGTTACAATGCGGCTTCAAAGGGCTCTAAATTATCCCAGCTAAGGAATAAGGGTCTTATCTCGTATTATTCGTATTGTTATATTGTTCTATAAAAAAACAAAAATGTATATATTTTTTAACCACAAATGCTCATCTTGCACTAGCTCTGCGATGCATGTCCCCGACTTCACGCATTACGTAGTAACGTTGGAAAGGTCACGGCGCAGCAGTTCTTCGTCCGTGTACTTCGATTATAAAAGGTAAAATCTCATTTTATCCTCCAACTTCAAAATCGTCCGACATCATCGTTTTACCTTTTTTTTTGTAAAGGGCTTTTGTCTCTTTGCACGTTCGCTTTGTAAACACTGGGTCGGTACTTCCACCTATGTCACGCATAACCTACGTAACGTGTATACAGCGCAGCTGCGCTCAAGGCGACCCGAGTTTGATTCCTGTCTCGAGGCCCTTTGCCGATTCCGCTCCCGCTCCCCTCTCCCCTCCCAGTGCTTTCCTGTCGTCTCTCTACTGTCCTATCTCAATAAAAGGCATAAAAAGCCCATAAAATAGCTTTAAAAAAAGAATGGGAGGGGGGAAAAAAAACTATTTTTGCTTGTCAAGATGTTTTACTCTTGTTGTATTGAATCTGTCATTACTTTCTCATTTGTGTGTTGGTATGGGTCACTAAACGTTAAAAACAGAAACAGATTGCAGGGTATTGTTAAAGTGTGTGGTAAGATTGTTGGCACCACTTTAAATGATTTGAACGACTTGTATAAGGCTAGGACTTTGAAGAAGGCTGAGTTAATTATGATTATTATGATCCAAGCCATCCCTTGCAGAATGTTTTTAAGTTGCTTCCTTCTACTCGCAGATATTATTTGCCTTTATGTAGGACCAATAGATTTAAAAATTATTTTATACCAGCTGCCATTGGCTTTTTAAATTATAAATAATTTTATGTATATTATAAACGGAAGTCATTGTTTTTGTTTGTGTTGTGGTTGCTTGTTTGTTGTTTGCATATGGTTTACTGTTGGCTGTAAAACAAATTGCCCTTCGGGGATAATAAAGTTGACCTTGACCTTGACCTTGACCTTCATTTGCAAAAACTGATAACTCCATTTTTATAAATCTTTTTAAGAAATCACGTTTTTTTATTGAGCATTCCAAGTAATATCAGTCAAACTGCAGTTGGGTTGTTTTCATTAAGTAATAATACCTTAAACAAATACAGGTAATTTACAAAATTAAAGTTCATTGAAAGACTGTGCAAAATGTTTAAAGTAAGAAACAAGAAGTCACACTAGAATATATAAAGTCGCATTTACGAGAAATAAATTCACATTGTGATGTTTACTGAAAAATAACACAAATAGAAGGAATTAAGCTGCATTTGTGAGATATAATGCCACATTGTGAGATTTAAAGTCACAACTACCAAAAATAAAGAAGTACATAGGATAGTACTGACTTTATAAATCTCAAGTGTAACAGACAAAAATAAAACTGGTAATTGTGAGAAAATGTTTCAGAATAAGAAATAGCACGTCACATTGGAATATATAAAGTCACATTTGTGAGAAAGAAAGTCACATTGTGATATATAATATCACAATTAGGAAAAATAAAGCACATTTTTGAGATATGAAGCCATATTGTGAGACATAAAGTCAAATTGTGAGATATAATGTCACAATTAGGAGAAATAAAGTCACAATTGTGAAATATAATATCACATAAAGTCACATTTACCAAAAATAAAGAAATAAAATAAGGAAATTCTGACTTTTTATCTCACAGTTGTGACTTTATATCTAACAATTGTGAGAAATTACCAAAATAACCTTTTTTATTTGTTTTCTCAGTGGCAGAATATGACTTACATATTCTGAATAATGAAGGGAACTATCTACTGAAATCTCTGCTGAAATGCAAAATCTAATTAGAAGTTTTATTTTTACCTTTAGGGTAATATGCTCTTTTTGCGCCATCATGATGGAGTCGGGCCCTGCGTTCTTCTGCACTGCTGCTCTGCCTTGGGCTGTGCTCTCCATGAAGACGCTGATTGTCCCTCCGAGCCACCATCTGTTCTGATGCCATTCTGTCTCGCATAACCTTGGCACGCTCGGATTCCAGAGCAATGGCCTTTTCCAGCAGCGACAGGTTGCCTTTAGTCATGTCGAAAGCTTCATCGGAACGTTCGGAGGCCACTGACGTAGTGTCTTCATCCCCTTCCTGGGCGCAGCTAGAGGGGTAGCCTCTTGAAGCAGGGCTGAGCTGCTCCTCCAGTTTCATCAGATTGACCATGTCTGAGTAGTTCCTCTCAAGGGGTCTGTGCTGGTCCATCTGGCAGCTGTCATACCTGGGCATGTGATGCATTGGAGGCTGCTGCTGCTGCTGCTGTTGATGCTGCTGATGCTGATGCTCCATCTGGTGCTGCACATGGACCTCCATCGTGTACCGCTCGGACGTTTGGGTCTCATTGAGTTTGCGGGCCAAGTCGAAGCACTGGTTGCGCAGACACTCCAAGCTACTGAGACACACTTCCTCCTCACTCTCCTCCGTCTGGCCCCGTCCATTAGTGTGGCCAGCTGAGCCAGGATCCCCAGACCCGGCGTCTGCGTATCCCTCGTCAGGAAGCACGGCTCCGTGTCCCTGGGCCAGAAGTTTTAGGGAGTCCACGGTCTCGCGTACCACATCGCTATCCAAGTCGACGCTCAACTCTGCCTTATGGCCTCCTTGTTCACTCCCCTCATATTCATCCTCATCATCATCCTCACCTGCACTGTTGGAAGAATTGCTGTTCATCTCTGACTCAGTCATGGCCTGGTAGGCGGCATCCTCTGCGATTTTACCAAGGTTGAGAAGAGACTTGGCCACCAGCTCGTCATAATTCTCATACTCCTCATTGTTAATGCTATTGTTATTGTTATTGTCCTTCTCAACTATTTGATTGGATTTTGATTGTCCACCTCTAGAATAATTGTCGTCTGAAGAGAAAAGAGAACAATTTGTTGGTTAAATGCAAAAATCACAAGGAATTTGACAACACTTTATTTTAATAGTCCACTTTAGACATTCTGCTGACTGTGAATAACTTTGCAACTACGTCAAATACCAATCTTTAGAGTATTAGTGGAGAGTCTGTGTCTGAACACTATTTTGATGTTCCTCCAACAGACATTCTACTGACTATAAGTAACTTTGAAAGTACATGTCAACTTATTCTACTAACCCTAACCTAACTGTTTACGAATACTCTACTAATACGCTAATAAGAGTTAGTTGATGTGTAGTTGCAAAGGTAATTATAGTTAGTAGAATGTCTAAATAAATAGTTAGTAGATATTCAAAATAAAGTGTAACCTTAAAGGTTAGTTCACTTCCAGAATAAAAATTTCCTGATAATTTACTCGCCCCCATGTCATCCAAGATGTTCATGTCTTTCTTTCTTCAGTCGAAAAGAAATTAAGGTTTTTGAGGAAAACATTCCAGGATTTTTCTTCATGTTGTGGACTTGGGGTCCAATGGGTTGAAGGTCCAAATTGCAGTTACAATGCGGCTTCAAAGGGCTCTAAATTATCCCAGCTAAGGAATAAGGGTCTTATCTCGTATTATTCGTATTGTTATATTGTTCTATAAAAAAACAAAAATGTATATATTTTTTAACCACAAATGCTCATCTTGCACTAGCTCTGCGATGCATGTCCCCGACTTCACGCATTACGTAGTAACGTTGGAAAGGTCACGGCGCAGCAGTTCTTCGTCCGTGTACTTCGATTATAAAAGGTAAAATCTCATTTTATCCTCCAACTTCAAAATCGTCCGACATCATCGTTTTACCTTTTTTTTTGTAAAGGGCTTTTGTCTCTTTGCACGTTCGCTTTGTAAACACTGGGTCGGTACTTCCACCTATGTCACGCATAACCTACGTAACGTGTATACAGCGCAGCTGCGCTCAAGGCGACCCGAGTTTGATTCCTGTCTCGAGGCCCTTTGCCGATTCCGCTCCCGCTCCCCTCTCCCCTCCCAGTGCTTTCCTGTCGTCTCTCTACTGTCCTATCTCAATAAAAGGCATAAAAAGCCCATAAAAATAACTTTCAAAAGTTCGTTCGTTTCCCTAGATAAGACTCTTAATCCTCGGTTGGGATCTTGTAGAGTCCTTTGAAGCATGCATTGAAACTGCAAATTGAATCTTCAACCCATTGAAGTCCACTATATGGAGAAAAATTCTGGAATGTTTTCCTCGAATGTTTTCCGTTTACCTTCGTTTCGACTGAAGAGAGAAAGACATGAACTTCTTGGATGACAATGGGGGTTGAGTAAATTATCGAGAAATTTTTATTCTGGAAGTGAACTAATCCTTTAAGATTTTCTAAACCGCTCCAAAAATACATCCTCAAATACGTTGCGCACTAGGGCCTTCCACCCTGGTAACAGCAAGCGGCTTGTGCGGCATGATAAAGTCACAAACGAAATGTCAGTCCTCTCTATAATCTGAAGCGGCCTGAACACTATCATTATGAAAATGTAACGTCTC
Source organism: Sinocyclocheilus rhinocerous (assembly GCF_001515625.1). NCBI lineage: Eukaryota > Metazoa > Chordata > Actinopteri > Cypriniformes > Cyprinidae > Sinocyclocheilus > Sinocyclocheilus rhinocerous. The sequence goes on from NW_015666540.1 coordinate 681,201, forward strand.
ATGAACGATAGCATTGATGCAGCAAATCTAAGACAAATATCACGCCAGAGTTTCGCGTACAGCTCGATGACACAGGTACAAATAGATTTAAATAATCAAAAGCAATTTAGCAAGATGGTGACTGCCACTAAGTCGCTGCCACTAAGACTGCCACTAAGTCGCTGAAATATATTTGAGCATTCGGCAAAAGAAACAGATGAATTTTAGAGAAACTGCAATATGGTACATGAATCATCAGGCAGCCTTTTAAATGTTTCACCAGACATATTCGTGTTCAATAACATGTAAGCAGCACAGGCTGCTCTGAAAGCCTCTCAATTGTACTGAAAAGATTTTAGTGTTGCTAGTATTTGGGACAGAGGCGGATGAGACTGCAGGGATAAGCAGCGGATGAGGTGCTCTGTTTCTGGAGCCAGAAATATCCTCAGGAGGAGCCCATTTTCACCAGGGAGGGGTGGGGGGCTGAGTGTATTTGACACCTCCTGGAACGGCGTTGTGCGTGTGTGGAGGGGGGCCAAAGTTAATAACTCAGAGAGCCTCCTCTCTCTATTACTCTGGAAGCACTGTCACAAGCGATTGAGGACACCAGAGAATGAGGGTGAGACGCATACTAAGGAAGCAGCCACATCTGCTTTCCCTCAGTTTCGAAAAGGGAGTTGGATTGTTCCATGCTGTAAAATTTACATTAATTAGGATGGCGAAGGCCGGCCATTCTCAGCAGGGTATATGTAGATTTAATTCTGATTCAGCAAATTACACATACTGTATGACTTGAAACTAAAACAGGCAATTTAAGAAATAAAACATTGACTTTAATGACTGCATATTCTGTCAATTATACTCTGAAATGTCAGTTGACCTACAATAAGCTGCCCTTGATTCATATTTCATGAGGCATTCTGTGTGTCAGAGCAATGTCTTTCTGTCGATTCTAAACATTATATTTCCTACTGACATTTTCCAGAATGTTTGTATAACCAAGGAAAAACATTTAAAGCTTCTCTGAAAAATCTTGTAATAACATGAATAGAATAATCTTTCAACATTATCAGACTTGATAAAGTTTTACCATTCAAAAAAACAAAAAAACAAAACATATCCATGAGTTAATTAATCAAGTAAGAAATGTCTTTAGAATATGGTTAAAAATCATAAGATATTTTATTTTTCAAACATACATTACATTACATACATTTTTTATTTAATGTTTTAAGAACATTGTCTCTATAACTACACAAACATTCTGGAAAATGTTAGCAGAATATGCAATCAATCTAAAAAGCCTTACCTTGCTGATGACTCAGATTTTCATAGTATTCCTCTTCTTCATGCTCATCTTCATCGTCCTCCTCTTCATCATCTTCCTGCTCTTCATCATCCCCATCCTCCTCCACAACTTCCTCATCTTCTTCTACCTCTTCCTCCATTTGCTCTATCTCCTCTACCTCCTCTCTCTCCACCTCTCCATCTTCTTCCTCGTCCTCTTCTTCCTCTCCCTGTTCCTCATTGTCATCTGAGCACTCCTCTTCTTCATCGTCCCCTTCCTCCTCCTCCTCCTCTTCCACTTCCTCTACTTCTTCCTGTTCCCTCTCCTCTCCCTCCTCCATGGCCTCATAGCTTTCATACATGGTGGGCTCTCCATCAGCCATGGTTAGAAATGGACGGCGTTTGGAAGCTGGCTCCTGCGGAGGCTTCTCTTGGGTTTTCCTTTTCTTAGCCAAGGGGCATCCATACACACTGCACAACAAAAAGAAAACAAAAACCAAGAGAATTATGCGCAACAGTTCTGAAAAATTACCTTGAATCTGTGAAGAGTGTCTGTGCCAAAGCTCAGCCCTCAGAGATGAGAAGTATTAGAATTGTTTAAGACATAACAAAGCATTAATAATCACTGGCACATTTATTCATGTAAATGCGTGTGCTGCTTGAACTCTGGTCCCACAAGACAGTGCTATTCCTAAACCGCCAAGACTCGTTTATGAGACTCATCCTCCAAAATATAAACAAGGCAAAACTAATTCTAGCCTTAGCCCTCAATTATACAAATCCCATAATAATCATTATGTTTTCAGAAATTCCACTTTAATTGCCCTAAAACAGCATGTGCAATTATATTTGGTTTGAATGTGCCATGCTTTGAATCAATTATTCAGTTTTCATACAAAATGGGTTTATTTGTGGCTTTATGATGAAGGTTGACCCCCAGGCTTACATACCTGAACAATACATTTGAGTAAAAAAAAAGTTGAGCTTTTGACTAATTCAATGATTTATAATCTATGATAATGTGTAATATGTGAGAAAGAAGAAAAGTCCTGTGTTGCTGAACATAATCTGGCTCCTGGGGGAAATTATTTCTGAATTGCAAAAAAAAAAAAAAAAAAATCTTTAATGCATAGAGTTGTCTATTTTTTTCATTTGCTATGAATCTCAGAAACAAATCAAATATATATTTACATGTATTTATATATCTGATACTGTGATTTTGAGCTATTACAAGGACGAAAGAACATTGAGGGTCTTTTTCAAAGTGTATTTCTGATTGCTAATACTTTTATTCATTTAACCTTATCCTCAAGCTTCCTTTAGGTCATAACCTCAAACCTTCAGCTCAGTTAACAACTGGGATTTGAGATTCACAGTAGAGTGAGGCTTTGTAGATAAACTGGGTTGCCTAGAATCAGACAAACAAGCCATCACACACACTCACACACATTTTGAATGACGAGAGGACAATCAAAACGTGAGCTGTGTTTTTATAACCTGTTCTAGTGGCTCTTGTGCTTGGTCAGGACTCATCGGACTGTGAAACGTTCTAAATTCAGATCCTTTTGCAGGCAGTTATCTTTCTCATCCTCAGATACTGCCTTAATGTGCACAAACCAGAAAATGTGGAGTGAGGGCTGCTGGCAATAAATATTTGTATGCGACTTATAATACTGTATAACCGACGAGGGTTTGGACTGAAAAAAAAATGGCATGGAAATCAAGTTTAAAGGGGTCATATGATGCGATTTCAATTTTTCCTTTCTCTTTGGAGTGTTACAAGCTCTTGGTGCATAAAGAAGATCTGTAAAGTTGCAAAGACTAAAGTCTCAAATCCAAAGAGATATTCTTTCTAAAAGTTAAGAGTCAACCACGCCTACCTAAAACGGCTCGTTCTAACACACCCCACATGTCTACGTCACGATGTGAGAAGATTTGCATAACGCCGCCCAAACGTTCACGCAAAGAAAGAAGGCGTAACTTAAAAATATTTGGCTGCACAACTGTTGATAATTCTAATAATAAATCAGCATATTAGAATGATTTCTGAAGATCA
>NW_015666540.1:684771-716856 GCF_001515625.1 Sinocyclocheilus rhinocerous
CGGCCAATCACAATGCACTGGATAGCTGGCCAATCACAGCACACCTTGCTTTTCAGACTGATGAGCTTTGTAAAAATCGACGCGTTTCAGAAAGGCGGGGCATAGAGGAGAAACAATAATGTACAGTATGTGGAAAATAATGTTTTTTGAACCTTAAACCACATAAACACATTTCATTACACCAAATACACCAAATAATGTTCTTTTTAGCAACATCATATGACCCCTTTAAAACAATAATATACCATACTTGTTACAATTACGATTACAATAATACACCTGTGGTTGGTATCAGTTACATCATGGTAGTTAATTTGGATAATTAATTAAAATACTATTTTTCAAATGTCAGCAATATATCAGTATTATAAATAAGTAAAATGTAAAAATATTGTGTAATATTTCACAGATTAAAGTAAATCGAGTCCTTAAACTCTGCACTGTAATAATCATTAATTACTAGGGCTGGGTAAAAAATATTGATTTCTCGATTTTTATCAATCCTCATATTTCCGAAAAACTATCGATTCTTAAATCCCAAGAATCGATTAGTCTAGCCTTTGTTACTTTTGATATGAAACAAAGCCACAGATTTAAAATTCTTACCATTTTATTACAGTATTCAAACAATAAATACCATTTTGGCGCTGTTTAATGTGGAGTGTCAGATCGCTATAGCGGCAGCGCAAAGTGCATGTGAACTGATCATCTCCTCCACTTTAATATCAGTTTCAGCACGAAATAAACATGAATATACATCTGAAGGTATGTTAAAAGAAAGAGAACAACTAACCGAAATCCGTATCCTGTCATGTATTCAATAACTTAGTGTTTCGACTGTGGAAAGATGTCAATATAACAGCTTTTAAACAATGTCACATAGCGTCACATTTACCTCAAAAAACAAACATATTCGGTGGCCATAAAGTTGTTAGTCAGCTAGAAAAAAAGAACTCTAGAGAGGAGCATTTTGCTAAATATATGCACCATATAACATATTCATTATAATTTTTACTGTTCTTCGATGTTTAGTTTATGTTTGAATAAATCTGTCAAGTTTTTAGCCATCATTTAAATGTGTATGTTCAAAAAAAAAAAAAAAAGAATTGGAGTAGAAATAGTTGTTATTAACTATTAATTATTATTATAAAAAATGTAATTGTTAATTTTAACCTTCAGTATTAAAGTAAAGTAGTACCAAATGACTTTCATGTGTATTTTACAGCATTAGTTGAAAGATTTTTTTTTCCTTGAGAAAATTTGGCATGTACTGTACCTGATATTGAATTGAATTGAATTGAATTGAATCGGAAATCGGATTGAATCGAATGCTTGTGAGTTATAATCAAATCGAATCATGAAATTTGTGTCAAAACCCAGCCCTATTAATTACGCTTTTACAGTAGTAATAATAACCATGGTAACAATTACATATTCTCTACTCTGTCCTAAAAGAGTCCACAAAATCCCATTTTTCAACCTCATAACCCTACAATGCATCAGTCGGCCTGTTGGTGTGAGGTGCCCATTTTCTCTTTATTGTTTTATTGTTTGAAGCAGGTGCTGGTTATAGAGGCTGGTCTTCTATGCGATGGTGTGTTGTGCGGGCAGGCAGCCAGCGTCGTCTGTGTGGGTGAGAGCGTTTCGCGAACAACTCGGAATGACCTTGGACACCTTTGCGTTTCCCACTGGCAGGCCACGCCAATTAAAATTCCACAGGTAATTAAACCACATTTGAATACGGGAGTGGCGGAGGCAGGCTTTGAGTGGGACTAAGGTAATTATGGCCGAGAGAGAGAGAGAGAGACTGTGTGTGAGAGAGAGAGAGAGAGAGAGAGCGAGAGAGAGAGATCTGCGAGCCTTTCAGAACTGCCGGGAGAAATAATGACTTCAGACAGCTCCTGGTGGACAAATCCTCTGATGAACTTGACTAATACCAGCAATGGCCAGAATATTAGCCCGGACCTGCTCCGTTTGATCATTTCCACAGCAACCGTCATAATAACGCTGCAAATATTGCTCTCAAAGTGGCGGAATGATGAACGAGAATAATTTCTCCGTCTGTTTCTAAAAACATGTGATTATTTTTTAATTAAAAGTCTTCAAATAGTCGTTCTGTTACAATGAGGGACCTCAGATTAGCCAGCAGAAATGCTCTTTGGTTTTAATTGGCCCGAATACAAAGAGCACGTTCAGGCTGGGGTCTGTCGTGGATTCTGGCTGCTGTGGCACCAGGTACGTTCTCGCAGAGTGTGACACTATAGGGCTATGGAGGCGAATTCAGCAGCTACAGCTGGCTGTTCGAGTTCGAGTTGCCATAGGAGCGTGCGGTTCCTCTGCGCTCCTACACTGCAGCATCCACAGGCATGCGTGGCAAGGCGCTGTCACCATGGTGATCTCCCCCTCAGGAGTGGGATTTGCCATTTGAGCAGACAGACAGAGTGAGAGAGAGAGAGAGAGAGAGAGAGAGATCAGTGATTCTGAGCCTGACAGACATCTCCCTGCTAACCTCCCTTCATTCTGCGCCCTCCCAAAAAGCAGAACAAAGGAGGTGCTGGTGTTGTGCATTCTGCAGGGCTCTTTCTGTCTCTGCAGCTCAGTTGCCTTCTCTGTCACTGCGGAGCCCGGTCCCCCTCTGCCTAAAAACACGCCGTGCAATCACACTACCACACACACCGAGAGGCTGTTTGCAGTGATTATGTCCTTGGCGGTTCAATTTACTGCAGAGGTTCGTCAAGTCTGACCCTGGAGCAGGGTTTTACATCTCGCCGTGGTCTTCGGAGGCATAAGTCTGCCATTCACACAGGTTCGGATCTACGTGAGATATCAGATGTGATGCAGACAGAGGGAAACTCTGTACTGGGTGTTGACTACAGGATTTATCCAATGGGAAAAGCAGCTCTCTTAGTAATAAAGATGTGTTGCATGGGTTAAGATCACACAGATGCACAGATACACACATCTGAAACGTATGTGTGTATAGCAAACTGGGTTCTGTCTAAAATAGCCAAGGAAAATATATGAATGTTGAGCAAAAATTGCAGTGCAAGTAATAGGTGAGAGCGCAACTGGATTTCTGAAGGATATTTCAAAATATTTTTTTCAGTTTCTTCACAAATCAAAGCCATTATATTGAAAACACAAAATATCTGACAAAAAAGCCAGACTTATTCTAGTAATAGAAGTACATCATTATAAAGGCATACACAAACAACCATTCACTATGCATCACTCATAAAGGTCACTTGCTATATTCTGAAAGAATCAGCGTTTTTAATTATTCAGATTAGCGACTGATTCAATGACTTACTCATAAAATGGCTCATTTTAGAAGAGCTTCATAAAATACTGTCCTTATTATTTCTGCTGTATGAAGGCAGAAATATCAAGAGTAGTATGGCAGAGTGTAAGGTCAAAATTCAGCCAGTCAGTTGTTTGGTTTCTGAATGAATCTGTGTTATTGAATGTATGATTCAATGACTGACTCATAAATACAATCACTGAATTTCGAACAGCATACTAGCATACTACTCTTATTATTTCTATAATATAAAGATATGGCAGAAATAGAGTAATATGCTAGTATTAGGGTGACCATATTTTAGTTTTCAAAAAAGAGGACATTGTGGGGCAGAATGCAGACGGGGCGGGGGGTTAAAGTATCCCCAAAAGTAGTGCAATGACCATATCCCATATCAAAACCCAAAATATGTCATTTCCATACCTAAAATACATATTTTACAGTCACCATTTTGCAGATTGGTCATAAACACAGCTAAAAGGCTTCCTACCAGTGGCCATGTATCCTTCACAAAACTTAACATCTACCACAGTTTTATCATAGGTAGAATGCAAAATGTTTCAATACAAGCATTTCAGTCAAATGTAATTAATGCAATATTTCAAACCCAAGGGAGAAAATCAACCCTCCGCAACAGTTTAAAATCAGCCCAATTCCGTGGAAAAAATGCATCCAAAGTGATTTCAATATTCCGCATTTTGATAGTGGCTCTCTGATGCGCGAAAATTATATTCAATATTATAATGTTTGCGGGAGCAGGTGGTAATGGTCAGAAATTGGGAACGAGATAAAGAAAAGGGCTTTAATAGGCTACAAAAAATGCACACAATGCATGGCGACTGTAGAAAGCAAAAGCCGAATCCTGGACATTTTGGGCGATTTAGAAATCCCGGCCGGACGCATTTTTTTAGGTTGTGACGAGTCGGCTGCCTCCCCCTAATTATAATCATCACCCCGTCCCTTAATCGCCGCCCTTCGCCAGGCTCCCGACGGGAGTGGGTGCGTGAGAGAGGAGGGGCGCTGAAACGAATGGAGCCTCATCACCGCCGCTGTTTAAATGCCGAGCGCGCCTCTCCTCGGGAGACCGGTCTCTTCCCCGTGCATGCACGCTGGTGTCCTCGTGGGTCCAGGAAGGGTGCGTAGAGGGACTCCCGTGCCGCCAGAGTCGTGAGCTACCGGACCCGCGGTCTGGCCGAGAACCGCACACGTTACACGGCCGTCGGGCCAGGATGCCGGGCCGTATAAGCCCTTCAAGCGCCGTGGGCAGAGAGAAGGACGAAGCCGCTGAACGAAGCCGCCGCCCCTCACGCCCCGGGACCAAGAGGGGAGCGCGTGCGGCCGCCGGACTCCGCCCCTTACCTGGACCCTTCCTTCTCGAACACTGCCCCACCTTCACTAACCCCGCAGCACGACGAGGACACCAGATCCCCTGTTTATTTTGGACACTTTATTCCCTTTTCTGGACACTGTTTTATTTTCTGTAAATAAAAGCCTCTCCGAGGCCTGACGCCACACCCACTGTGTCTGTCGTGTGCTCCTCCCGTGACAAGGTCCAAAAAGAGGACATGTCAGGGGAAAAGAGGACGTATGGTCACCCTAGCTAGTATGGCACTGCAAACTCAAACAGTCACTTGTTTTGTTTCTGAATGAATTAGTGTTATCGAACAAATTGGCTGAATGAATGATTCAATGACTGACTCGAAGACAGTTGCTAAATTCATAAGAGCATACTATAATACAACTATTACTATTTCTGTCATATAAAGATATGGCAGAATAAGTAAGAGTAGTGTGCAATAGTATGCAATTCTGAAATCAGCCAGTCACTTTTGTTCCTTAAGGAATCAGTTTTAATGAATGAATCAACTGTATAAATCAATCAATGACTCACACACAAAGATAGTCACTTGGCACCACTTACTGCCATATCAATGTAACTCGCGGAAAGAGTCACTGTCTTTTTGGAACATGCAAAAGCAGACAAGTGGCGTGATACAAACAGTGTATCAACAGACTCCACATCAACATTCACAGAGCGCTGCACAGCCAATTAAATTTGAGAACTGACCACAATATGAAAAACTATATTAGAAGTTACAAAAATATTCAAATATGAAATATTCCAACACAACAGCTGTTAGTTAAGAATACAAGATTTTACACTTTGAGGTTATGAAAAGGTCCCATGGTTAAAAAAAAGTTGGAAATATCCTGTTGTATATTGTTTAGCACCGTCTGACTACAGTATATGAAAGAGACATCTGGCTCAGCCTCACAGTTGAATTAACAGTTTGGGCGAATTACAAACCCCTCACAAATAACAAACAAGCCCTCGGCATGTATAGCACAGATAATTTAGAATGACTTGACGAGCATGAAGCCAACAGACCGCATAGACTGCTGCATCCCGAAGACCCATCAAAAAAAGCGAGTGAGTGAGAAGAGAAGACAGAGGACAAAACTGCATGTGCCGCCTACACAGTCCAGAGCCCATCTGTTTGCATGCTGCTGGTGAGTTAACGGCACACAAATATGATTTCTCCATGCTACATAGAACGAAGGTGTAAATTATGGCCTAAGGCTATAAATGAACACCGTCTGTAAGCATCGATCATGCTAAATCTCAATAAACTCTTGAGAAGGGAAAAGACAAAGGGATCCATCAGCAGCTCTGTCTCAACAATCGAATGGCTGTGGTCGTAGTTCCATTGACTTCCATTCAAGCCAAAAGACTTTAATGTTGATAAAACACTCCATTAGTGCAAATAGCGTATTACATGTGAGTGGTTCTTAAGTAACCGTTGCAGAGACTCATATTTTTTGACCTCAGAATACTTTGTTACTGCAAATTTTGAAAGTGGCACTATTCCCAGTACAAAAAAAAAACCAAACTAAAAATGGAGATGGCAGCTCTAAAAATATGCTATGGTACTTTCAAAACAGCAGACATTTGATGTATTCTGATCATTTCGAAGCTGTTAAGGTAGTCCCTCTTCGATTCAAACATCTTTTGGCATTTAAACACATCTGTTTTGTTTTAACCACTGTGAATTTTTATGAATGACAATTTGTGGCACAACCAAACAGCTGTTTGAGAGCAAAGTTGAACTGCGTAACTCATTAATGTTCCTTTCTCAACAGTCATTCAGACCATTTCTCAGTGAAAACAAACAACAGTGTCCCAGCTGAATCAAACTTTACGCTTTGAGAGCTGTTTTTTTTCCTCATTGCCTCATTTCTAAAAAATAATTAACTGACTCCTCAAGATATGTTGCTTATTATCAGAAATATATGCTTATCCTTCAGTTGAATGCATGAATTGTGCAGGTTTTCATGGTCTCTCCCACAAGCTTTAGTACAACATGCTTTTTCCATCCTTAGCCATGTGTTGGCCTTTCACACTTCACATATTCTCTTACAAAACACCACATCTACATTGTCTCTTTGTTTTTCTGGTGGGAGAAAATACAATGGTGGATGAAAGAGGCTGGCATTAAAATCTGTGTACTGTGGCTACCACAAAGGAGGAGAGACCAGACTTGTATAGAGCAGGGAAAGCAGGCAGGATGTTATATTGATGGGAAAAAAACGAGGGAGAGAGCGAGAGCGAGAGCGAGAGCAAGCATACGGCTATACCATTCTCTGGCCGCTGCCACCAGCTCTTGGCTCAGTTCCCATTCTTTTAGTGAGTGCTACCTGTCAAGCCCTGAATTATACAGCCCTGGGCTTCAGCCTATGTGAGTCATCCATCAGAAAGGGAGGGAAAGAGGGAGGAGGAGAAAGAAGACTGGAAAGAGGGATGGAAAGAGAGCCACAGAAGGAGTAAGGGAAAGGTAGAGGAACAAAGAGCCAGGATGTGGGGAAGATAACAAGGAGGAGGAGCGCGGAGAGGAATAGAAAATAGGAAAGTGGAACGAGAGAGAGTCACAGATGGAGAGGAGGAGGAGGAGAGAAAGAAAGAAAGAGAAAGAGAGAGAAAAGGGGCACTAAACATGATGTGCACAAAGCAATTACTAAACCCTGTTCAAATCATAGCAGTCACACCTGTACTGACACATCCTCTTATTACGAGTCTCTGCGTTTGCTAAAAGGGATACATTAAAATGGAGAATGTGCAGATAACATGTCTTTAGGAAGAGTATGCAACACGGAGGGTGTAAAGGTGGGTATTTTTAGATGACGAGAAAATGGCACATTAAAGGATACCTTTTATGTTATTTCTAACATTTTAACATGAATGCAACACCAACGGTCCAGTGCAGCAGCCATTATAATTATGAGGAACTTTGCATTTCTAAATTTGTCTTACCACTTTTTGGGCTTAATAATTATATTTTAAGAACTTAATTTGCCCACTTTAGTGTCCACTTTGCTTTTCAACTACTGGGCAAATGTCACGTAATTTATATTTACTGATTGCTTCTAATATTTATTAAATGCAATAAATGAGTTAAAGGGATAGTTTACATTCAGTTGGTCCCCACTGACTTGTATAGTATTTTTTTCCATACTATGGAAGTCAATGAGGACCGTTGACCAACAGAAAGCTGCTTGGTTTGAAAGTGACTTCTTTGTGAGTTGTGCTTCTTGCATTGCACACTATTAACAACAGACCTGTGAAATTGCGTCGAAATTTTGTTAATGTGGCTGCACCTTTAGCAATCTTACAGTTTTAATTAAACACTGCAAACACTTTGTTTACTAATATCCACTGTTGTCTATAGCGTTGCATATTAGGTCAATAATCTGGGTAACTGAAACCAGCACTACTTTCATGTTTTTCGAATCACTCCACAGACACTCGGATGTTAATTGCAATAGATCTGTCGCTACTTCCGTTTCATTGCGACTTTAATGTTACTATAATGTTGTTGCGGTATTTTTATTTTTATTTTTTCCGGTTTTATTGCTAGGCCAATTGTTTTGTACTATTTTTATTTTAGCAAAAGCATTACAATAATATACAGGAAGAATTACAATATGACTTTAATTCAAATGAATATTTCATGTTCACCTATTTGGTGAGACTCATATAATGAGCCAGTGATTTATTACAAAATAAATCCCTTACACAGACTGTCAGGAAAATATGCAAAACATTTTTTACCTTCAAGGGTACAACAGCTTGTCAGTAGGACAGTATCCTTGAAGGGACAACTTTGTACCTTATCTACCCTTAAAAGGTGCATATTAGTACCTTAGAATAGTAATGTGCACCCTTAAGGTACTACTATGAACATTTTAGGGGTAAATAATGTACAAAATTGTCCCTTTAAGAGTACTACCCCAGTAAGAAGCTGTCATACCCCTGAAGTTAAATTTTTTTTCACATTTTTGTGAGATGTGTGTGTGTTATGAAGCGCAAAAGGCTGATGTACACATCAGCTTTCTATAATGTTTTGCCCTGAGAAGCCATTACAATACATAAACTTACAATGTATACATTACATCAGTTCATCCCCCCATCAGAGCAGCTATACATTAGGGGTGTGAACCTCTGCTGTGATATAACCCAATGTATGCCGCAGGAGACAAACGCTGTTGTTGTTTTGTCATTATTACTTTTTAATGGAGTGGTAAAGGGCGGCAGACGCTGCGTAGCCTGCACAGGTAACGTAGTGTCCTCATTACAACCCTGCCATTCCCACAATGTTCCCACAAATGCCCCCCAAATGTTAGCATGCTCTGACAGCACAGTCGGAGCGCCGTTCTCTCCCCACCCTCTCATTTGGGGGTAATTCATCACTCTCTCGACCCTCTCTCTGCCTTTTCAGTGAGAGGCCTGCTGGAGGTACCATTTGTCTGTTGCAGAAATGCAATTCTGGTTGGTGGTTCACAGGGCTTGGCTGATGAGGTGACACAGTAGTCGTATCCATCAATCTTTTCTGTTCTGCCTTTCTTGTTTTGTATCTTTCTTTTGAGGTACAGTAAATAGCATAAAGAGGAGAGACTGTTAAACATGGAAGTTGAACAGACTGAGAGTGACTTTGACAGCAGTTGTCAAATCAGAGGTTATTATCTTTGTATGCGAAGAAACTGGTGCTAGTGCAATAATGAGCTAAATATTTAAATTGCTCAACTTATATCAGTGTTAAAGTATACACATTAATTAACGCAAGTTGCCTGTTAGCGATACTGTGCCATTTGGATTGCTTGCACAATTTGTCCTCAAAAAGGCTTTTTGTCAAAGAAACAAACAGCACAATCTTGCTAGACACTTGACAAGCTGATTACAATATTAATGATGTCGCGCCTATCATCAGATAGCCTCCATGTAATCCTGATGTATGCTAATGAGAGTTAGCAACAGACCCATTGTCCATTTATATCTGTTTTTAAAGGGACAGTTCACCCAAAAATGAAAATTCTGTCTTCATTTACTCACCTTCGTTGCGCCAAACCCATAAGACTTTTGTTCATCTTTGAAACGTAAAAGATATTTTAAATAAAACCTAGGAGATTTCTGTCCTTCCACCTGAAAGTCCATTCCACCAAAATTTTATCAGTTCAACAAGTTCATAATGAGAAAAAACAAACCCATATGAATCGAGGCGCCTTAATCCAAGTCTTCAGAAGAGACACAATCGTTTTGATAAACAACATATAATACATACATAGAGCTCATCAAATATGGTAAAGGATGCTCAACTTGACATGTGAGAACAAACACTGGTTCTTTTAACCTCATACTTAATGAGCTCTATGTATGTGAGTTGATCAGTGCTAAATGTGAATAAAAGCCTATAGCCTTACCAAAATTTTATCAGTTCAACAAGTTCATAATGAGAAAAAACAAACCCATATGAATCGAGGCGCCTTAATCCAAGTCTTTAAAAGAGACACAATCGTTTTGATAAACAACATATAATACATACATAGAGCTCATCAAGTATGGTAAAGGATGCTCAACTTGACATGTGAGAACAAACACTGGTTCTTTTAACCTCATACTTAATGAGCTCTATGTATGTGAGTTGATCAGTGCTAAATGTGAATAAAAGCCTATAGCCTTGAATCATACAGATTCATTTTTGATTGATCTATCTCTTTAAGTCTACAGCAGCTTCATTCAAAGGGGTAAAGCTGTGTTGCAAGCTAACAGTCCAAGCAAAAAATGCTAATACTGAGGGCTAGTAATGTACTGTAAGTACTGAAGTAAACCATTCCATTAAATTATTTAATTCTTTACAATCCAGAAAACATATCATACTTTGTTAAAACGCTTCACTTTAGTAAATGCCAGCTCTGTTTCATTGCAGTTTCACATCTTTTAACTGCACTTTCACAACTTTTGGCTGGTAAAAGGATGTATATAAAGAAAAGAAAGTAGGCCTTATTCAAATTCAACTGACTTAATTTCGCTATGGGTCTTCAGCTTTTCTGTAAGTGGCTAAGAGCTTTCATTCTCCCAGCCTTAAAGAGACTTTCATGGCTGGGCACACATTCATATGAATGAGAGGTTGGTTCTTACCTCCTGTGTCTGGCGTATTTGCCGCTGACATGTCCACTACCATCACATCCAGGTGTGGGACAGCTGCAGATGAGAGAAATAATTAATACAAGACTGACGTCACACATACGCACACAGACACACACATACGCTCGTTCTTGCTGACTATGTTTGAACCGTGGCACATCAGCCTTCATTACAGATTTAGAGAGCTCCCAGTGTCCTCCAGGCCGATGACTCACCAGGCTCCATATTTCATATTTCATATTGTATATCGCTCTCTGGCTGCTCCATTTAGATCCATGGCCAGTTAAAAGCCATGAGGGAAAATATCCAAGTGTAGAACTCCTGCCCCGCTCGAGCTCGGGGTCAGAGCAGCAAACCAGTATCCTAGTCATTAACATAAAACTACCCACATTAGTTACAGTGTCACTGATTGCCTAAAGTATTCATTAAGCATTTACTTTTATTGGCAGTCGTATTTCTGTGTCTATCAAAAGTCACATTTGTGAGCAGCATCCTTGAATTGTGCATTCACACAAAATAAACTAGAAAACATACACTTTTGTAATATTTGTATTATTGAACGGAAGTATTTATACACTACCATTCAAAGGTTTGGGGTCAGTAACATTTTTTCAAATACTTTTTATTTAGCAAGGACACAGAAAAATAATTAAAAGTGACATTAAAATATTTTATAATGTTACAACAGATTTCAATAAATTTCAAATAAATGCAGTTCTTTTGAACTTTCCATCAAATGTTCCTGAAAAAAATGTAAGCAGCAACATTTTAAAAATTGATAATAATAAGAAATGTTTCTACAGCATCCAGTCAGCAAATTAGAATGGTTTCTGAAGGATCATGTGACACTAAAGAAATGATGCTGAAAATTCAGCTTTGCATCCTGATGTTCATTATTATGAAAATTTGTCTGTATTTTCGTTTTGTTTTTTTTGTAAATATTTCTCTGATGAAGTAATCAATAATATAATCGGAGGTTATATACTAAAAACAATGTTACTCTTAAGTATCTTCATTGTGACAGATATTGACTTTCTGTTTCTAGTTTGTAGTGTAACTACAAAACTACTTTTTGGAAAAGAGTGGAGTGCAGACAACTTGCTTCAAATTTTGATTCGCATGTAGTTTGGAAAGCAAGCTTCCGAGTAGTTTCGCCAACACTGCATTTAGTCTTGAAATTGAAGTCAATTGTGCATGTTTTAAAATTGAGCAAAAGATTGAAAAATTGAACAACATGTCTAGTCTCTCCCTAGTTGCATCTCCCCTTGATGATGTTGGCTAGGGATCTGTGTCTGATCAAGCAGGTGACCTATCAGTGAGTGTAACTGGTGTTAAAGATGCCTGCAGCTACAGGCCTGGACCTGCTGATGAAGCAGATTGCCCTGATGATTGGGAAGGAGAGAGAGAGAGACAATAGAGGGAATTTCACTTCTCCTCTCAGTCTGATACCATAATAAAGATGACATAGTAGAGAGCCGCCTCTGGAAAGCGGTCATACCACACTCCCACAGTCACACACCCTTGTGTCTCTGCTGCTGTCATTGTAATTGGACACGTAGCCAGAAAATATAAAAAGAGCCTTTTTAAACAACAGCGTGGGTGTTAAACCATTCTTAATGAGGAAAATGCTGCCATTTAGGAGGCCTGTAAATTGTGCTTAAGGGAAAGATATGCAGGGGAAAAAGTGACGGGCAGATATGAGTAAAACGACTCACTGGCCTGGAGGAAAAACAGGCCATTCACTCTCATTATGATACATGATTTCATTAGGAGTTCAGGGATATTTACTAATACTAATTGGGAGAATCATATGTTCTCACTGAAGGCAATTACAATGAAAGGTCTATTTATAGGTTCTGCCTGTAGTACTTGCCATATTAGATAAATCACATCGAAAAATATCAATTAGCAAAATTACACTTAGATGCCACCTTGAACAGAAATGCACATTGCATCATACACCTGTTTTAGTCTTTAAAGACAGAAATTGCAAGGTGAGATAGCATCTGTGAGCAAACCGCCTCAAGAAAGTCCAATT
Source organism: Sinocyclocheilus rhinocerous (assembly GCF_001515625.1). Classification (NCBI taxonomy): domain Eukaryota; kingdom Metazoa; phylum Chordata; class Actinopteri; order Cypriniformes; family Cyprinidae; genus Sinocyclocheilus; species Sinocyclocheilus rhinocerous. The sequence goes on from NW_015666540.1 coordinate 697,588, forward strand.
CCCGTTTTAAAAAAAAATGTTTGTCACTTCTTTGTACTAGGTAACTATAAATTAGACATGTAAAAACAATCCCACGCTTCTTGAAAACCAACATGAAATCAAAATCAAGCATATTTACCACACATTTCTGATCTTCAAATGATAAAAGCTTAAAACTCTAAAAAAAAAAAAAATGCATTAAACTAACGTTCAAAAGTTTGGGAAGTACAATTTTAAGAAAGTAATATTTTTATTCAGCAAGGATGCATTAAATTGATTAAAGGTGACACTAAAGACATTTATAATATTACAAAAGATTTCTGTTTCACATAAATGCTGTTCTATATTTATCAGAGAATGCTAAAAATTACACAAAAATATTAAGCAACAGCTGTTTTCAACATTGATAATAATAACAAATGTTTCTTGAGCAGCAAATCAGAATAATAGAATGATTTCAGAAAGCTCATGTGAAACTGAAAACTGGAATAATGGCTGCTGAAAATTCAGCGTTGCTATCCCAGTAATTAATTACATTTTATAATATATTAAAATAGAAAACAGTTATTTTAAATTGCAATACTATTTCACAGTATTACTGTATTATTTTACTGTACTTAAAAATAAATAAATGTAGCTTTGATGAACATAAAAAACTTCTTTCAAACACATTAAAAACTCTTACAGACCCCAAACTTTTGAACAGGAGTGTATATTAAACTTGCCTCACCTCTAAAACGACTTTCTTTTTGAAATGAATGACATTTGGATTTTTTTCCAGTTAAATATCCTGTTTAGCTCATAAATACATCACATTATTCAAGTAAATTGGTTGCAAACTCTATTCACTTTAAGTGAATGATTCCTACACTGTATGCAGACTGACCTGAACAGCTCTTGTGCAGCCTCCACGGCAACTGCAAAAAATCAAATAAAAGCGAGAACAATCAGTGGGGAAACATTTCAACATGAGCTTCATCACACAATGAAATGATATTTTTATGAGCAGACTAATTTTCTGGGCTCTTCTGGTTCACCTGTCTAATCAATAGTCCATGTTCATCCCTACTGACGTCAGTGATAATTCGTGAAAGGCAATAAAAGACTCAGTTATGGATTGAAAGTGGGGAAATGGATTTGACCGTAGGTTGAGACTGTAGCTAATACCATGTGAGTGCGTTGTACCTCGCACACCTTTAGATCGTGTTCGATGACGCTTCTCGGCTGCATCCACCTCCATCTGGAGAAAAGAAGCAGCAATTAGCCTGACCTCCATCTACTAGCAACTGTAAAAGCATGTCTGCAGCAAGGATGGTTACGAACTGCACTGAACTGCATGAGAGTCAGATCATAGATGATAAAAGAATATGTTTATTATGAACAATACAGACTGTGAACCACGGATAACTATTGGTCATGTGGCCATAATGCATCACTGTTTATATTGTATGCTATAAAGCTATTCTTTGTCTTATTCTGCACCCTAGTTGTGAATCAGCTTATAATGAACACAAATTTGGGCACTTGCATGGGCCTTGATCCACTGGACACTAGAAAACATCATCTTACCTCATCTTACCTGATCATCTTACGGTGTTATTACAAAATACTGTATGCACTTGTCTTGATTTTTTTTTTAATCAAGAAAAATTTATATTGTACATACATTATTTATGGCATTAAGGCATTAAAACACATAAACAACAACAAATCTTGTAAGTACTTTAATTCTTCTGTAATACTTTAAAGTTGGCAAGATTGCTTCTCTTGCTCATTAGGGATGAAAGATCATTAAAAGCAAAAAAAAAAAAAAAAGGCTCTTTTCTTATGACTTGAGAGACTTTAGGACACATGAATATAGTAAGTATTTGATGCTCGGTGCATTCTGGGAATGAATGTGCACTGGAATGATTTTGACAACAGGACAGCAAAAACAACTCCCTGGTTAGTGTACTGTACTTAGTACTGTACCAAGGAGCAGATTGAGACACACCCCTAGTCTTCTAGTGCTAGAATGGTTTATACATAATGACGTTTTTTTTTTCAGGAAACAAAGCAGGACAAAGCCAACAAAATATGATTCAACATGCACTATCATTCAAAAGTTTGAAGTCAGTAAGATTTTTTTTAAAAATAAAAACAATATTGTAAACACATTATTAAAATGTAAAACAACTGTTTTCTATTTTAACATATTTTAAAATGCAGTCTATTCCTGTGATGGCAAAGCTGGATCCTCAGCAGTCATTACCCCAAGATTCAGTGTCATATGATCCTTCAGAAATCATTCTAATATGCTGATATGTTGCTTAAGAAACATTTAATAATATTATTATCTGTTAATGTTAAATACAGTTGTTTAATATTTTTGTGGAACCTGTGATACTTTTTTTCAGGGTTTTTTTTGACGAATAGAAAGTTCAAAAGAATAGTGTTTGTTTGAAATCTGTTAGACATGTCTTCACTTTCACTTTTGATAAATTTAATGCATTTTTACTGAATAAAAGTATTCTTCCCAAAAAAAAACAAAAAACTGTCCTGATTCCAAACTTTTAAACAGTAATGTAAAAATGCAGCTTTATTGCCCAGAACAAACAAAAAGTAAAGCGTATTACCTGAGATTTACTGGTTGATGGTGGGACAGATGTGTTTTCTGAGGAGCGCCTCCTGTGTGGTGCGATTAGGCAGAATCGTCCGCTGTGTGTCCCTCAAAGCTGTTCCTCAAAACTCATTTTCTGTTAAAGGAAAAGAATGCACCATCATTTGTCATGAACTGCAGTCGTGTTAAATCTGCAAACTGATATGCGGTATTCTTATAAGAAAAGACATACAGATGTCTGAAGCTATTCAGGGCCTCCATTATCACAGTATCACAGCGAGGGGAAAAAAAACAAGCAAAAATCTGTCATTCTGCTTTTGTTTTAAAATATAATAAGTGACAGGAGCAGCGTTTTAAAGTTTTGGAACATGCTCCATTCATAAGGAATAAAGTCACCTATATTTATTTTTTTCTGTTTTGAGAGAAATATGAGAGTCTTTATGCTGCCTTACAGTGAACAGTGTACAAAAGGTAAATCGCTGGGGAGTTTTTATTTGAACTTTTTAAAATAAAGAAACAAAGTCACTTTATTCTTTTCTGAGGTGCTTGTTTAATATGAAGTAATCTAACATAATATGAAGTAATATAATATAATATAAACAATGCCTTTTCTTTCAGAAAAACGTCTTTCAGCCACACACACACACACACTAACATATTGAGTGCTCCAGTCCTCTGTCAACAAGCTAACACTTCTATCTCATGCTCCTTGCAAATCCTGTTAATGTGTGTGCTGTTGGTGCACTTGGGTGTGTGTGTGTGTGTGAGAGAGAGAGAGAGAGAGAGAGGAACAGATACAGATTCGCATGTGCATGCAAGTATTTGTCAGCTCCAAGGCCAGTGACACAAAGGGTGCTCTCCAAATTCTGGAGATGTCTATTGAAAACCTTTCAATGACAGAAATACAGACTTGAACGAATTTCCTTAGAAAGATGGATCTTTGTGCGTAACACCTTCTCACGTCTGCCTCACACACAAAAATGCACTTGCTCTCATGCTGCCCCTCTTTCCGTTGATAGATCGCTCAATCACTCACACTGGGGCAATATGGGAAGCTCTCATCTGAACTTCACATGGTCAAATCAAAGCATATGAGCTCCAGCTGTCCCCCAGTGGCCGCGATCTGGCTCAGCTTGCTTGTAATTGGGGGAAAACACTGTTTAGTATTCATGCCCAACACCCTTCTGTCTCACATAAAGTGGGACATACAGCTTCAAAATCTAATTCTCTCTTTCTCTCTTTTGAGGGGAGATGTATGGGCTCTTTTAGAAGAGTCTGCAGTCTCAGAGCATGTCCTACCCAAAAGCAACGCTTCCCCATGCGAACCCTGCATACCTGCCCTGCAGGCTGCGTCGCACTCGTTACACAGTTTCAGTTACGACATAGCCTCAGGTTTATCTGAGCTTGCTAAGGTTTTGATTTTGAAGGATTAGTTCACCCAAAATAAACATTTTGACATCATTTACTCACCCTAAAGTTGTTCCGAACCGATATGGCATTTTTTTCTTCTTCTGAGGAACACCAACAGGGAAAAAAGTGGTGCACATGACTTAACAAATTTAATTACTGAAAATCTTGACATCTGTTTTTCTTGTGTTCAGGAAAAAAGTAGTTACGCCTATTTTTTTTCTCGAGTCAGATCTTTTTTAAATCATTTAATTTAGTTCACAAAGCCAGGATGAATGATCTGTTCATGAATCAGACTGAATCGGTTTGTTAGTTCAGCTAATGACTCAATGATTTGGTCACAAGAGCTCACTGGAGGGAAAATGCCAATAAATTAACTTAAATATTTTCTTTTTCACACAAAAATATTATATAAATTGGAACACTGCAAGAATAGTTGTATAGACCACTTTTTTATACTTTTATGGTAATCTTGCATCTTTTGTGAATATTATAAGCATCTAATTTCATGGAAAAGTGTGACTAGCACACTGTAAAAAAGTCCTGTTGTTTTTACTAAATAAAACTGGCAGCTGTGGTTGCCAGAATAATTATGTAAAAAATACAGTAAAAATGTAAACAGCTTGTATATTTTACATTTCAAAACTGTTGTAATTTACAAAAACAAAAAAAAAAGAAAAGAAAAAAAAGAAAACATTCAACCAGTGAATCCAAAAGCAATTTTATGCCGAATTAGCATAAAAGTATTAATTTTTATACTTTAACACATAGGCTACTGATGACTAAAATAATAACACAGGTGGTAAAGAGAAAGACACATGATGAATTTTACCTTCCCTACCTAACTACCTTCCTTACCTAACTAACTTTTTTTTTCACTTTTATGGTAACAAAACTAATGATGAAACTGTCATTTTACAGAAATAATCTTTTTTTTACAGTATAAATGATCAGGATGTCAAAATAATTTTGCAGACCACAATCACTGTGCATCAAAATAAATAGTTAAAGTGGTCTTGCTAGAGAATCTTCACTATTTTAGCATCAGACCAAACTCTCCCAAAAAGAAAAAAAAAAAACGTTGCCCAGGCATTTGCCTGGCAGGGCTGTTGTCACATCCCATTCATCTAAAAACTGCTCCACATGCACAGCACCACTGTGAGCCTCTTCACCCCCACGAGAGTGTGTGCATGTGTGTTTGTGTGAGTGTGCATCACGCCCAGTCATCAGGAACAGACTGACCTAGCCAGAGAGACATGACCCTACAACCCTGAAGGCTCTGCATGCAATCTCTCCAGCTAATTTCCCCTCAACCCTGCCTAACATCACCCCACCGGACAGTCCAAAAAAACACTGCACGTACAAATCCGAAATCATATTTACTGTCGATTCATGACACATGCTTGTCTGTTACGTTAACGCTCTGGTGTCAGTGACCCTGAGATTGGTCCGGATTTATGTGGTGTGACCGGTCAGATTTGCTTGGCTGGTTGTTGCCTGGCCCCAATTCAGATGGCATCATGTCTACAAGAGCCCTGAAACAATCATGTCATGAGACATTATTCATTTCACATTCTCTGATGTTAAAAAAATGTTGGCTATGTTTGGTATGGAATACTTGCCTACAACTGTGCACTGAACGCAGCACATTATATAGTGTAAACTTGTATTTTTTTTTTAAATAGTAAGAGAAACAGTAGACGTTATTCATCTGCTATATTTTTGTCATTGTTATCAGCTCTTAAATACAAGAGGATGATACATAATTCATATCAAATTCTTAACATTTAGAGCCTGATCAAATAATGAGTCAAGAAAAGGATATTAAAATTGTTACCTACACTACTGTTCAAAAGTCTGGGGTTGGTAAGATTCTCGTAATAGTTGGTAATGTTTATGAAAGGCACCTCTTATGCTCACCAAGCAGCATTTATTTGATCCAAAGTACAGTAATAGCAACAGCAATATTGTGAAATATTATTACAATTTCAAATAACTGTTTTCTGTTTGAGTATATTTTAGAATGTAATTAATTCCTGTGATGCAGAGCTGAATTTTCAGAATCATTACTCCAGTCTTCAGTGTGACATGATCCTTGAGAAATCATTTAAAAAATGCTGAATTGGTGCTCAAGAAACATTTCCTATTATTATCAATACTGAAAACAGTTGTGCTGCTTTATAATTTTTGTGGAAACTGTGATACATTTTGTCAAAAAAAAAAAAAACGGATTTATTGAAAAATAGAATTTTGTAACAATCTACAAGTCCTTGCTTAAAATAATAATAACCCCAAACTTTGAATGGTATTGTAAATCCCCTTCGGTTCCTCTGTCACAACCACTGTGGGATACTGTAATCCACACAACATGTATTGTTGTATTCTACTAATTTTCGCAAATATATTGTAGTAGGTCATATGTGTTTCCTATGCAAGCTAAGCACAATATACACACTATATATTTAAGAAATAGTGAGAGCAGCATGTTAGTATGCTACATCCATTGTGTTTTAAGGCATCCTATTGTCTGTTGTAGAATAAAATCCAATGGTCAGTGTTTGAAAATGTTTGGCCGCTCAATATGGTGGTATATTTAGTCAAGAGCTTCAAAGAGTCTAGACTTCTGCTCTACCTTATCAGTCGGTGTGACTCACTCGGTGTAAATGCGACGGTAATGCAAATTTGTGCGTGTATGTGTGTGCGCATGTAATGCAGATGCCTGCAAAGAGTCTAGCCAGAATTCCAATCACCGCACAGAGTGGAGAGTGTGGGCTGCTCGCATTTTCCAGTCCTCATTTAGAATCAGAGCACATGCACAGTAGAGCTCTTCATTATTAGCTACATGACTAGCCAAGAAGCCATAGGTTATAAGCAGAATGCGAGCGAGAAAACTGGATCAGCCTGAAATCACAACTACATCAGCAGCCCCTAATTGCGGGTATTTTGAGAAGAACACTTCCTTGCGTTCAAAACACAGACTGGCACATTTCCCGTTTTGAGACGCCACCCGAGCTCTGAGGACGTTTCTCGTAAGTTTCCTAATTTAAGTACTAATGGAAACGCTCTCGATCTGCCAGATGCAGCTAATCTACAAATGGCCTTGCGTTGAGGGCTCTCAGAGCTCAGAGTCTGACTCAACCCATATAGTGCATGGCATGGATGCAATCCACAAAGACACTCTGCGCTAAACAATGAAACAAACCCATCTTCCACCCTGATGCACTCTATCGCATCCTCATCAAAGATAAGGCTGGAGAACAATGCTTCCCTCTCCATCTCATCTCTCTCTCTTTACCTCTCTGACTCCTGACTCTCTCTCTCTCTCTCTCTCTCCTGGGGCCTCATTCTATCCATTAGGCAGAGAAGAGCTTTAATTGCCCCTGCCATTCTCGTGGCTTGCTTATGGAGAGAGATATCCTTGCCATCAGGTCTTAATGACGCCTGGCAACAGCGTGGGATCCAACCAACACATCGTCAATGGCAACGGAGGCACCAGAAGTCCTCTCTCCCAGCGACGAGAAAGGCGAAGGTTTCCTGAGACTTCACGTCCTCAGAGAGAGAGGAGCAGTTCAGCGGAAAATAGCTTTTGGCCCCTCATTCGACAACCTAAGTTGGTGCCAGGCCCGGAGGAGACGTGGGCACCCAGACTGCCAGAATCGTCTGACAGGAAGAAATCGCATGTTACCCATCAGATTATACCAGCAACGACTAGCTGAGAGCTAATGGATACATTCAAATGTGTTCGGTTTTTCCAGTAACTCTAATTCCAGGATTTGCAGAAGATGTGTCCTAATTTCACCCTGAATTTCTGTCGCTTTTATTTAAGGTCTATTTAATAATTACACCAAAACAAAAAAGCAGAAATAACAGAAAAATCAGATACACTAGTCTGAGCATTTTCCCAAATTAAAGCACAAATGCCATCCCATGACACATAACGGAGGTGAAAATGTCATGATGAACTTTGCAGCTCTTAGCTTGTTCACAAGGCAGGGCACCTTGCAGCTTGATCTGGCCGCTTTCACACCATACCTGCTAATTACATCTCCTCCTCTACACTACAGCAGCCCGCTGGGCTCCACCACGCCTTACTTCTGCAGCTGGTGTGTTCTTGTGTGTGTTTGGGATAGCACACAGCTCGGCCAGTTCTTACACATAGATTGGTGTATTTCACGCACGAACACGTGTAGTCGTGCACAGAGAGCCTGGAAACCCACGTCTGTTAAAAAAGAAACTATTCCAAAGAGCGTCAAAGAGGTTTGTGAAGATAAATGCGCCATTCGATTTTTAAAGCCACTGACAATTCAAGGCAAATGCTTCCAAAACCTATTGAGCTGCCTACGAAGGCTGCATTTTAATCCTAGACGCATTCCAAAAAGTAGATTTATTTTCACCACATTTTGCAGGAGCAATCCCGTAATGCATTGCGACAAGCTTATGCAGCAAGTCATGCCAGAATGACTGCATTTATGAGCTCTTAAAAATTAGCCATATTTACCTAGTTACTTTCTAAGAGCCCAGACTTCTGAATCTGTTTAAGACCCAGAAACCGTGATGCGTGACGTCAGACTTAACGAGACAATTGGGGTCATGTCAATTACCGTGAAACAAAATTGTTATTTGTTACAATAAGATGAATTTGCGGATGTTGACTGCACAATTAGTTGGGTATTTTGTGTACTGTTGATGAAGAAAAGCAAATATATTTCGTCTTACTGTAAGTATGATTTCCGAAGCTAACTTACAAGCTAGGGCAACCCCTTTTTTCAACATGCCATGCATTCAAAAGTTGGAAAAATAATAATAATTTTTATATTATTGTCACTTCATAAATGCAAACCGTGAAAGATGAGTCATCAACATTACATTTGTTCCCTAGTGAAAAATAAATATACTAAAATGCATATAAAATACATTCATTTCATGCTAAGTATACTATAAATACATTTACATATTTATGTGCTTAATAAAAATACCCTGCAATTGTACTTTTGGTATACTAAACTGGTATATTGTAACAACTAATTATGTACTTTAACTACATTTTAATTGAGCGAAAATAGTGCTGAAGTTCAACTAAAGATATACTGATGTGTATTTGAAAGTGGAACTATTGCTTTAGTATAATTTAGTTTAGGTGAACTTTAAATATCTTGCATTTAAAGACCAATATTATTCAAAGATCATACAATCCTCATCAACAGTGACATTAAAACATTTTAGGCTTAATATTAAGAAATGTGCATTGTGCATAAGTAGTACTCCAAATAATGTTTAATTACAATTTCTATATCAGTAAGTCTCAAACAATATGTTAGTAAATATGTTAATAGATTTGATTTTGAACTATACTTAGTATAAAATAAATGTATTTTAAATATACTACATTTTTACTAGAGTTGACTATAAGTTCGTTCATAATTAAACTTTCACACATAAATGCATACTCTAATAAACAAACTTATTTAAAATCACGAAGTCAATTTCACATCGACACGTCGCTCCACTCAGCAATACCGGAATCATCTTTCGAGTTACACATTTCCCAATATGACTTCCCTTAATCATTCAAATGCTGGAAACTTGGAAATACAGTTTTCCTGAATCCGTTTGAAAACTGAATGCAGCTGACACATCTGTGAGGGAAAAAAATCAAGATGGTGGATTAAGCGACATATTTCGATTATAAATCGAAGTGATTCAAAACCGAAAAGTCACGATTTTGCCTACATTTTTTTAGACTGTTCTTTAGTGTCGCCTGTATTAAAATCAATCGTGAGTCGAGTCTCTTGTATAGTTGAATCTCTGTGCATACAGCGCCATCTATGTGGCGCATTCTTTGCTTCCTAGATGGTGTTTCAAATCACTCACTTGCAGTTAAGGCACCTATCTAAGCAGTATGCAGTGAGTAGGTTTTGGAACAGAGCCTGAGCTTTTATCAGCATACAACCAACCGAACCACATGAGAGCTTGACATCTATAACCAAACCCATACGGCTGTCCAAAGCGCTCTTTGTCAACTAATGAGTCTTTCCAGGCTCGGTTCAGCGCACATCTGTCCAAACGCGTACGGGTACTAATTCTCCCCATCTTTATGAGCACGGTGCAGTGGCAGAATGTGATTAGTTATATGTTGCATTGGGCTCTGTCTCCAGCTTTGTCACCAGCGAATTCTAATCAGTGAGGCAAATCAGCACGGATTGAGCCGAGATGGAGAGGAAATATGATTTTAATCAGCATGCAGCGCTCATGCTCCTGTCTGTCTCATTCACAATGCATTCAGAGATGGAGAAACCATGGCGCAATCAGCCAGACCTCCACTGCGTCCTATCGAGAAGGACGTGCTTTAATTACCACCAGCCAAGGCTCCCTTTCTCTCTCTCTTTCCTTCTCCCTCTCTCTCCCGCTTCCCTAAAATGAATAATTGCAATAATGAGCCATTTTTATCTAGCTCTCTTTTACCAAAGGATGACAAAAATTACTCATCTTGTTAAAAACCCATATCTACCGCAACGTGTATGTGGGAAAAGGGAATATGATGTTGTTCGGTGTGCTTCGAGCCGTGCGCAGGCTGTGTACTGTAGGCACATTTGGCCCTAATGAATAATTAGCAGTGTGTTTTAGCTGAGTCACTGTGCTGGAGGGCCTGCACTGGACTCTAATGGAGGTGTTGCCTCACGTCTTCCATCACAGGACTGTCCCCAGTGAGCCAATTGCATAGCAGCCTGTGTGAGGCACGGCGGAGTGTGTGCGTAAGCGCGCGTGTTAAAAATAACAGCTCTCCCACTTCATGACTCATTCTATGAGCTCTCTGTCCGACACTCCCAAACAGTGTCTGGAAAGAAACCCTAGAGCCAACTCCTTAATTTACTGACTGGTCATTCCTTGCCGTCGTTATGTGTGGGCTTGCTGCTATACGTTCTATATAAATATCCCCATAGTTAGTTGGTAAAGGCAAAATGTGATGCTCTACTGAAGGTTCGTGCCAGCCCTGTTATATGATGTTGTTATGTAACTTTTCACAGGGCTGGTCAACAATGACAACCGAAGGTGAGAACGACAGATGGAACACAGATGTCACCAGTGCGTAGTACATGACTTAGTCAGCTTCGAGCCGTGCGCAGGCTGTGTACTGTAGGCACATTTGGCCCTAATGAATAATTAGCAGTGTGTTTTAGCTGAGTCACTGTGCTGGAGGGCCTGCACTGGACTCTAATGGAGGTGTTGCCTCACGTCTTCCATCACAGGACTGTCCCCAGTGAGCCAATTGCATAGCAGCCTGTGTGAGGCACGGCGGAGTGTGTGCGTAAGCGCGCGTGTTAAAAATAACAGCTCTCCCACTTCATGACTCATTCTATGAGCTCTCTGTCCGACACTCCCAAACAGTGTCTGGAAAGAAACCCTAGAGCCAACTCCTTAATTTACTGACTGGTCATTCCTTGCCGTCGTTATGTGTGGGCTTGCTGCTATACGTTCTATATAAATATCCCCATAGTTAGTTGGTATAGGCAAGATATGATGCTCTACTGAAGCTTCGTGCCAGCCCTGTTACATGATGTTGTTATGTAACTTTTCACAGGGCTGGTCGACAATGACAACCGAAGGTGAGAACGACAGATGGAACACAGATGCCACCAGTGCGTACATGATTTAGTCAGACTAGAGACCGGACCAACTGTGGCAGACTAGCAAAACTGCTAAAATCCATCATTTCAGACCTGTTTGCAAAATATCAGAGATGAAGAGATCAGCGTTATTGATCCTGGATGTCATTAAATGCACACACGTCGCGAAAAATCATCTTCTTAATCTTAAAATTGTGATGAAATGGAAGTTGCAACATCTCTTCTTCCATATTGCGATGTAGATCGTGAAATGGATTATAAAAACTTGGTTCTTGACTTGGTTCTATCCATCGCTTGTTGATTGGATGGAGGAAAGTCTCAATGTTGGCTTGGAGGCGATTAGAAGAAACGATTTAAGCGGAATAAATTGTTGAAGTCCGACATACGTCACCAGAGAGAGGTTTCACCAAAATCGATTTAGGAGATTTTAATTAAAAATAACAAGATAAAAACCTTTCAAAAAATGAATCATTCACAATAACATGCATTTAAAAAATAGATAGGCAGAATTTTCACTTCAAGTCGACTTTAATTACTGCTTTGGCAAATTGTTTTAAGCATAAATTTAACTAAACAAGTACGTTTTTTTGTAAAAGGAAAGAAAAAAAAGATTTGCAAATAAGGAAAGAAAAATAAACTATACTTCTTAATATCCCATGCGATTTTGTTAAAAGTAATTTGATCTCGTTTTAAGGATGTTTAGATATTTTTCCAGGAAAACAAGACAAAAATACTGATTGATTGAGCACAATGACTTTTGCAGTTCACAATAGGAAGCGTGACTGATTATATAAACATTAAAAAGCAATTAAGACAGCGCTTTCACAAAAATACATCCTTCTGTCATCTTCTGGAAATTCGAGAGCTGTATCTTCATCCGATGCCAAGGGAGCAGAACCTGTTCACCTCTTTAGAATGCTTTGTATTCTGTTAACACACTCCTGCAACAACAACCCCGGCAACCCGTGCCTATGTCTGCAGACGCAAAAGACCCACTCATGCCCATTTGAGCTCTCTAATGTACTCCATCCTCCTTTCTTTTTAGAACAACACATAAAGTAAAAAAAAAACCTGAGCAGAAACCAGATGATCTCTTAAGAGCTGAACTCGTGTAATCACCCCAGATTAGTTATTAAGGAAAATGCCCCCGCTGCACAAACACACACACAAAAGGAATCCTTTTCACATTCAAAAAGAAAGATGATGAGGCCCCTCCATTTACTCCCCCTCCCTTCCACGGGTCTGCAAATGCAACAGGAAATAAATAGGCTTCCATATGTGGCCCCAGCTCATGTTGTGAGATGCTCTCACCGCTTGGAGTGAATCATCGCCATTATCGGATAGCCGTGTGTATGCGTTGTGCTTTCAACACACAGACTCGATAGCTTTCCTGAGTCACTGTGCATATATGGGCGAATCAGGTCAGTACTGATTTGGAGAGTGGATGCAGCCTGTGGGGATGGGGATCTATGGGGAGTTTATATACCAATGCTTGTTTTCAATGGCCGCCACCAGTCTTACAAATTCCTGATGATCAGATTCACTTGCAGAATTGAATTCAATGATTCATGGACTCCTGGATATGGCTGAGAATTACTGACTCTGTATTTGTACGGAGAACAAAGGTGCATCTTAGTTTTCACTATTCAATGCCATTTTGTAGTACAAATAGTGTGAATATTGTGTTCACTACAAAAATTACGAGATTTTACATTACAAGTACACAGATGATAGACATATTTAATCGAAAAACAAAGTGTGGAAAAGTGTGGATGCAAAAGAGAAATCTTCAAAAAAAGCATACACTAGATATTAGAGTACATAGTGCATAGTATATATTACGGCATTTGGGACGAAACTCAAGTCTAAATCTTCCTTCTCTCCCTTTGTTTCTCTCAGATAAAAACTGCTATCAATATATGGCACCTCTCTGCAAATCATGCTGGATCATTTTTAAATTAGACACCCAGCTCTGTCCTATATTTAATGTTTAATATAATCTAGATCAAATTTTCATTTAACCCATGTAGTATAGTAGTTTTTTTTTTAAGATTTATTTTTGCCGTTTTTATGCCTTTATTTTGGATAGGACAGTAAGTTGGCAGAAAGCGAAGTAGGACCATTCAAAACCATTCATGTGGATAACTGAAACTGGCACTACAGTACTTTCATGACTCTCGTATCACCTCTCGTTTAATATAAATACAAATGCATTTCGCGCAATCTTGCGTCTCAGTTATCAGCTGCAGTGAAAAGGAGAGCCTCCGAACGGAGCTGCAAAAATTAACCCTGCTGTTTTCTAAATAACTTTCCGAATATGACACTTCTAAACAACAACAACAACAACAAAAAAAACCTCGAAAACTTAAACTAAAAACTATAACCGAACCGTCTCTTCCTACACAGAAATGCTGACTCAACCAATGGCGCGAATTGGGGATGGGACGCACCATTGGTTGAGTCACCATTTCTGTGTAGGAAGAGACGGCTCGGTTATAGTTTTCAGTTTAAGTTTTCGAGTTTTTTTGAGTAGCCTTATACATTTTGGTACACTCCTAATTTTGCATAATTATATGTTTAGTTTCATTTGATTATTCTATCATTGCTTTCCCCCACTGCCCCGGGTTTTTTTTTTTTTTTTTTTTAAAGAAAATTACATTTTGCGACTATATTATGTCATTTAAAACTACCACAGTCCTAATTTAGCCTGAGACACTGCTGGGATGCAGATGTTTACAAGGGGTGAGAGGTAAGGTTGGATTTGTTTACACTGCATGCCTGCTGATCCTGAATCCTGGGATCTAACCTGGGCTGCCCCTGAATGTTTTATTCACCTCCACACAAACCTCTCATTCCCTGTGTTTGGTTGTCTCAGTCTTCCTTTCTTTCTCTCTCTCTCTATTTTCCTCCCTCTCCCTCCCTCTCTCAACTCAACTAGGTCACAGCAGCATCTAATGTAGATCAGGGCTTCCCATGAAAATGGCAACAGAATAATCTAAAAGAGTGTTATAGCCTTCATATACAATAACCTGTCTGAATACGATGAACTCTCTTAAGAGTGACAGGTTTCCGGAGGAACAAATAACCTCTACACCATGACCTATTTATATAAATAATGCACCTTTATACATAATACAACTGTTGATTCAGAGCTACAGTAGACTTCATCGGTCCTTCCATCTCTTCTGTACTGAATTCTGTTGGGCATTGTTCACAGAGATAATTTACTAGTGAAAAAGTTGGAAAATGTAAAATTGGATTTCTGTTCTTAGAATGAAAGATGTTTTTCAATTCAAGCGCACTATTAGTAATGCTTATTTTCAAGCATTCAATATAGTGATACTTTGCCATTCATTGCTGCAGTCTGCCAAGAATAGGTGTTGATGCTAAATCTTTAGTTTCATGTCTGTTTAGAGTATTCAGAAAGCAAATATGAGAGACACTGATATTTACATTGGCTAAACATGGAGAAGAATTTGTTCTAAAATATTGTATTTTATATTTGAATTTCTTTATTGTAAATTTTATTCTACTTTTAATTACATTTACTTCATACAAATAAATTTGCATACACACTATAAATGCGGGTGTCAGAAAATATCCTTATTAATATACTTTATGTTATTATGTCATCATCACAAACCACTGCAGAGTGAATCATATGCTCACTAGCACCAAATTCATTGATTCAGCCAAAAATTCCCATATTAATATTCATACACTGGAAAAAAAGCAATTGAGATATTGTGGTTTTTCAGTCTTAATGAGCATGGCGTGAACACTGAATGGCCCGCTGGGTGTGTATGTGTGTGTCCATGCTCATCAGCCAATAAAAGCCTGTCTGTCAGCCTGACAACATTCCTGTAGCACCACATGATTCAGCAAAACTCCGCCATTAATACCATCAGAGCTACTTAACCTTTCTGTAAACTTTTTGGTACTGAACACAGTAGATTATGAATGTATTATTAAATGGCTTGGTTAGTGTCATGCTAACACCAAGAAGCCCAGGAGTTTCACTCCAGCTTGAAGTAACATCTGCTGGAACCAGAGGGGAATTGGAAAGGAGTTTGGCATAAGTTTGATAGGTAGGCTGGAATGAGAAAATCTCACTCACTTTGACAGCATAAGCACTGACTAGCACTATCTGTTGGTATAGGACTATGTATAACAAAGAGAGCATTTACATGCACAATTTTATGCCAATTATGCTAAATAACCTGACAATCTACACATATATTTTTGCATTATACATCAAATTTCATTCATATTCAATGTACTCATGTCTGTTTACATTCTGACATCCAAAAAAGCTAAAAAAAAAAGTCACCTAAACATGTTATCCGGTTTTTATAACAAGCTGATTTTTGAAAGCATTTGTTGTACATATAAACACACTCATTGTGCATTGTTAGCATTGCGATGACATTATTATGACTAGAATGTGATTCCCGCACGGACGGCTCTGACATTCCAATGAACGTAACACAAAAATCAGTGCAGGTGGTATTGAAGTATCACTTTAAAAATATTAAAACTAGTCAATAATTTCTCAAAACACAAACTCAGTAAAAAAGCCACAGACAAATGAGCAAAACATACAGGCATAAGTAAATGCGGTCAGGATAATACATGTAATATCCACATAAATTAAATCTATCCAATTTTGTTCTTTCCCAAGCTGCCTTCACCAACGATGCTATTTTTATCTGAGCCATTGCCACACATCAGACAGAGTGGTTAGTGTTTGTGTGTATATGTGTGCGCGTTTTTGTGACAAATGAGGACATAAATTTGTATAATGACAAGGGTATGACATAGGTATTACAAGGAGAAGGTGACTTTTCAGGACATTACCCCATGTCCCCACTTTTCAAAACGCATATAAATCACACAGAATGGAGTGTATTGAAAATCTGAAATAGCACAAAGTTTCCTGTGAGGGGTAGGTTTAGGGGTAGGGTTGGTGTAGGGCAATAGAATATACGGTCTGTACAGTAGAAAAACCATTACGCCTATGGGATGTCCCCACTTTTCACAAAAACAAACCTGTGTGTGTGTGTGTGAGTGAGTGTGTGTGTATGGGGTGGATAAGGGGTGGTGGGGGTTGGTTGGCGACTCATTAAACCTGTAAGATTGTGAAATGGGCAAGATTTCTCTCTCTGTTTCCCTCTACCTCTCCTTTTCTCACTGTCTTTCTCTTTCTCGGTGTGTAAATGGCTCACCGAAGCAAGGAAACCCTCTGGGGTCATGGAGCTTCTAGCCAGACAAATCACATCGTCTCCTGAGGACCCTTTCTTCTCCTCAAACCCAAGCTTACCCTCAGCCTGCTCAGGTTCTGATCCTAAATGCGGCACTTTGCTGACAGGAATGCACACGAGTAAGGCCGCTTTTAATGGGAATTTCTCTACTGATCTAATGTCATCTCTTGTAGTTAGCCAGTTAGTTCCTCAAACCAAACCGGGAGCTAAAAGAAAAACAAGAACACAAAGAAGAAATGAAAAAAGCAGAAACGCAGTATATAAGTCACATTGCAAGTCTATATGTCACTGTCATATCAGCGTTTCTAAGAATTTTGCTATGGAAAGGTTAATTTAACCAACAAGCATTATCTATAGAGTCATGAGATCACATACAGTATTCATAAGTGTGACAGCTCTCTCCTGAACTCCTGCTGAGACGTCTCACTGCTGATCCAGGATCAGAACCTCCCACTTGAACTTCTCCTGAGCTATTATTATGACTAGATATGACTGCTTTCTGATCAGTTGAAAAGGGCAAGTGTAACTAACAACACCCCCAGTCAACAATATCACCCTTCATTGCATAAACATGTGTTCAGATGCTTGTACATATGAATAATGCACAATGTCTTCTCTAAAACTATACTCCATCACTGATGCAGATATGCACTGCTGTCTATCATTGTGTGTGAGATTTGCACACCAGATAATCTACATTCATTTATCTTGTGCATTTAGCAGGTGCTTTTATCTAAAGTGACTTAAAATCTATGCGAGACAGTTTGAATGTTTTAATTAGTATCGTTAGGAAATCTTACAACCGGCTAAGAAGAATGATTATTATTATTTTTAAATTATACTTTATTATATTTCATATTAATATTAGTTGGTTTCACGATAATAACTAAACAAGATATTAAAACTTTGTTTATTATCATAAACATTATGTTTAATTATTATATTTAAATAATAGAAAAATATTATAAAGTTTTGGTCTCATAAATTATTCTATTTTTTTTTATTAATTATATTGTTAATAATAATTGTAATAAAGTGAATCATCATAAATAACAAATAGCAGCAATAATAATAATAATAATCATTATTATTATTATTGTTAATAAATAATAATTATTATTTGTTGTGTTTTTAATAATTTTGTTGTTTGATAATATTTTAATCCAGTATAATAATAATAATAATAATAATAATAATAATCTCCATGATGGAAGTCCAGTGCATACCTAATTAAATCACCCTATGGCGTGTCACTGGTTGACATTATATAACATATTATATATAATATATTCACACCTATGGCTGCATTATCAGTGGCTGTTTAATGAGCCCCATTTCTACAAGCAACTCTTTTCTTCTCTTTGTTCCACAGGTAAATCTACAACAGCCCCATCCAGCAAAGCCCTGCCGCAACTCATATTCAACTTCATAATCACTCAACTTTCGGAGTCACACAGTCATTCTCCTGAGGTGAAAATGTGTAAGACGCTCCTGTAATTTTGCTCCTAAACATGCACAATTAGCCAAAAGGGAAAAGCGTACCAAATCACGATTTGCTTTAAAGTATTACATAAGAATAAGCTGTCAGGCTTGGGTGAAAAATAAATTTTTTGGATGCTAATTATTGAGTGTCATGCGTATATGTAGTTGGGAACAACCACTAGTCGGACAGATAGCTATAGCGTTGCAGTTCGAAAGGCAAAGAGGTAGCGGAGCTTACTTTGTCAGACAGCTACTCTGCAGCCCTGTGTGTTGGAATGCAAAAGTGATGTCTTCATGAACGCATTAGAATGTCTTCTTCTCTCAAACACACACACACGCAGACAAACATGCACACTCCTTGTTCGTAAAGGCACATAGATTATGAGGCCACGACATGCCAGCATGGCAAAACAAGAAGAACAAGAAGTAAACAAAGTGAAACCTACTGAAATGGCGACACTGTCTTTCTCTCTCCCTCTCTCTGTCTCCTCACACACCGTAGGTCTGAAAGTCTGCACCCGTCTTTTTCTCTTTAAAACGCTTTATTTGTCCCTCAACGCACACTCTTTCACTTCTCTCCTCTGTTCTCCTGAGCTTTCTTTGTCTGAGCTCGGTATTCCGCCAGCACTTGGAGAGATGGAGGGAGAGAGAGTGGAGAAGCAGGGAACTGCAGCCGCTCTGGAGAGGCAGTAGAAAGAGCGGGAGAGTGAGAGAGAGAGAGAGAGAGAGAGGAAGGGAGGGAGGGAGGGAGGGAGGGAGAGACACAGATGGAGGGAGAGTGGAGAAGCAGGGAACTGCAGCCGCTCTGGAGAGGCAGTAGAAAGAGCGGGAGAGTGAGGGGGAGAGAGAGAGAGGAAGGGAGGAAGGGAGGGAGAGACACAGACAGACAGGGAGGAGGGGAGTGAGAGAGAGAGTT